>NW_025547739.1:17500-57812 GCF_905237065.1 Salmo salar
CATGAGCTTTAAAACACAACGCTGTCAGCCTGGGACATGACATGAGCTTTCAAACACAACGCTGTCAGCCTGGGACATGACATGAGCTTTACAACACAACGCTGTCAGCCTGGGACATGACATGAGCTTTACAACACAACGCTGTCAGCCTGGGACATGACATGAGCTTTAAAACACAAGCTGCGCCCCTGTCAGCGGCTGGGACATGACATGAGCTTTAAAACACAACGCTGTCAGCCTGGGACATGACATGAGCTTTCAAACACAACGCTGTCAGCCTGGGACATGACATGAGCTTTCAAACACAACGCTGTCAGCCTGGGACATGACATGAGCTTTAAAACACAACGCTGTCAGCCTGGGACATGACATGAGCTTTCAAACACAACGCTGTCAGCCTGGGACATGACATGAGCTTTAAAACACAACGCTGTCAGCCTGGGACATGACATGAGCTTTAAAACACAACGCTGTCAGCCGGGGACATGACATGAGCTTTAAAACACAACGCTGTCAGCCTGGGACATGACATGAGCTTTAAAACACAACGCTGTCAGCCTGGGACATGACATGAGCTTTAAAACACAACGCTGTCAGCCTGGGACATGACATGAGCTTTCAAACACAACGCTGTCAGCCTGGGAGACATGAGCTTTAAAACACAACGCTGTCAGCCTGGGACATGACATGAGCTTTAAAACACAACGCTGTCAGCCTGGGACATGACATGAGCTTTCAAATCACACCTTATTCCTGCCTGCACCACTTTTCAACCAGGGCCCATAGGACTCAGGTCTAAAGAAGTGACCTATATATAGGGAATAGGGTGCCATTTGGCCCTGGTCTAAAGTAGTGCACTATATAGGGAATAGGGTTCCATTGGGTCCTGGACAGTACCTTACATATTGTCTGGACAGTACCTTTCATATTGTCTGGACAGTACCTTACATATTGTCTGGACAGTACCTTACATATTGTCTGGACAGTACCTTTCATATTGTCTGGACAGTACCTTACATATTGTCTGGACAGTACCTTTCATATTGTCTGGACAGTACCTTTCATATTGTCTGGACAGTACCTTACATATTGTCTGGACAGTACCTTTCATATTGTCTGGACAGTACCTTTCATATTGTCTGGACAGTACCTTTCATATTGTCTGGACAGTACCTTTCATATTGTCTGGACAGTACCTTTCATATTGTCTGGACAGTACCTTTCATATTGTCTGGACAGTACCTTTCATATTGTCTGGACAGTACCTTACATATTGTCTGGACAGTACCTTTCATATTGTCTGGACAGTACCTTTCATATTGTCTGGACAGTACCTTTCATATTGTCTGGACAGTACCTTTCATATTGTCTGGACAGTACCTTTCATATTGTCTGGACAGTACCTTACATATTGTCTGGACAGTACCTTCATATTGTCTGGACAGTACCTTTCATATTGTCTGGACAGTACCTTTCATATTGTCTGGACAGTACCTTTCATATTGTCTGGACAGTACCTTTCATATTGTCTGGACAGTACCTTTCATATTGTCTGGACAGTACCTTTCATATTGTCTGGACAGTACCTTTCATATTGTCTGGACAGTACCTTTCATATTGTCTGGACAGTACCTTTCATATTGTCTGGACAGTACCTTTCATATTGTCTGGACAGTACCTTCATATTGTCTGGACAGTACCTTTCATATTGTCTGGACAGTACCTTACATATTGTCTGGACAGTACCTTTCATATTGTCTGGACAGTACCTTTCATATTGTCTGGACAGTACCTTACATATTGTCTGGACAGTACCTTTCATATTGTCTGGACAGTACCTTTCATATTGTCTGGACAGTACCTTTCATATTGTCTGGACAGTACCTTACATATTGTCTGGACAGTACCTTTCATATTGTCTGGACAGTACCTTTCATATTGTCTGGACAGTACCTTACATATTGTCTGGACAGTACCTTACATATTGTCTGGACAGTACCTTTCATATTGTCTGGACAGTACCTTTCATATTGTCTGGACAGTACCTTACATATTGTCTGGACAGTACCTTTCATATTGTCTGGACAGTACCTTTCATATTGTCTGGACAGTACCTTACATATTGTCTGGACAGTACCTTTCATATTGTCTGGACAGTACCTTTCATATTGTCTGGACAGTACCTTTCATATTGTCTGGACAGTACCTTTCATATTGTCTGGACAGTACCTTTCATATTGTCTGGACAGTACCTTTCATATTGTCTGGACAGTACCTTTCATATTGTCTGGACAGTACCTTTCATATTGTCTGGACAGTACCTTTCATATTGTCTGGACAGTACCTTACATATTGTCTGGACAGTACCTTTCATATTGTCTGGACAGTACCTTTCATATTGTCTGGACAGTACCTTTCATATTGTCTGGACAGTACCTTTCATATTGTCTGGACAGTACCTTACATATTGTCTGGACAGTACCTTTCATATTGTCTGGACAGTACCTTTCATATTGTCTGGACAGTACCTTTCATATTGTCTGGACAGTACCTTACATATTGTCTGGACAGTACCTTACATATTGTCTGGACAGTACCTTACATATTGTCTGGACAGTACCTTTCATATTGTCTGGACAGTACCTTTCATATTGTCTGGACAGTACCTTTCATATTGTCTGGACAGTACCTTTCATATTGTCTGGACAGTACCTTTCATATTGTCTGGACAGTACCTTTCATATTGTCTGGACAGTACCTTACATATTGTCTGGACAGTACCTTACATATTGTCTGGACAGTACCTTTCATATTGTCTGGACAGTACCTTTCATATTGTCTGGACAGTACCTTTCATATTGTCTGGACAGTACCTTACATATTGTCTGGACAGTACCTTTCATATTGTCTGGACAGTACCTTTCACATTGTCTGGCTCCATCTCCAGTACCTTCTGACAGTCGTTGAGGGCGTTGTGCCAGTGCTGCAGTTTGATCTCTGACTGGGCTCTGTTGTTGTAGCCTGCTACGGTTGGTAACACCGACAGACTCCTGGTGAGGACGAGACACGGAGAGAAGAAGAGAGACGGACCTCATTTAGCACTACTGAGACTGGCTACTGGATAAGACCTTCTCACCGAGAGTTTGAGTAATATAAACATTGAATAAGGAATGAAGACAGAGCTCCACTAGTATCTCTATGAATATAAATATATCTCTATGGTTTGAAGCTCAACTCAAGACAAAGGAATTTAAACCCATTGAATATGAATTCGCTAAAAGATACTAGCATCAACTTTAGCTTGAAGGTAATGACTATCCCTGAATCCTCAACGTGAGACCAGTTACCAGTGTTAAGTCATAGGGTCTGACCTTGTATAATACAACACCGCTTCTTCATAGTCGTTGGCCTTGAAAGCCTCGTTGCCTTTATCCTTCTCACGGCTGGCAACGAGGACTTTCTCCCGCTCTGTCAACGCTACGAGAACATACACATTCCTGTCAAGACGACTGAGAAAGAATAGTCAAATAAAGACCTACTGCAAAGTGTGCATGAATTTTTTTTTTTTTGGTGATATAAACTACAGAACAACAACACTTAGAAAATGTCCACTTTTGTGTTAAAAACCGTTAAAAGTAAATAACAAATCTCTGGGGACGCTAATGATACAGTCTAATGGGAAACAAATATATATTTCACCTGTTGCATCCATTTTGCTCTTGATTGTTTTATGTCTAGAGTTTACGATTGCGGGGGAATCGTTTTTTGTTAAATTTCCATCAATTTTATCACACTCCTTGTCGACATCAAACCTGCAATACAGAGCGATAACGTTGATAATATTGTCTAGGTATGATTCCTGGACCACATACACGGATTATACAGCAGGGGGAAAAAATACACTGGTCCCATTCTATATAATCAGGTGGAATAACCTTCTATAGACTCACTGGTCCTATTCTATATAATCAGGAGGAATAACCTTCTATAGACTCACTGGTCCTATTCTATATAATCAGGAGGAATAACCTTCTATAAACTCACTGGTCCTATTCTATATAATCAGGAGGAATAACCTTCTATAGACTCACTGGTCCTATTCTATATAATCAGGAGGAATAACCTTCTATAAACTCACTGGTCCTATTCTATATAATCAGGAGGAATAACCTTCTATAGACTCACTGGTCCTATTCTATATAATCAGGAGGAATAACCTTCTATAAACTCACTGGTCCTATTCTATATAATCAGGAGGAATAACCTTCTATAGACTCACTGGTCCTATTCTATATAATCAGGAGGAATAACCTTCTATAAACTCACTGGTCCTATTCTATATAATCAGGAGGAATAACCTTCTATAGACTCACTGGTCCTATTCTATATAATCAGGAGGAATAACCTTCTACAAACTCACTGGTCCTATTCTATATAATCAGGAGGAATAACCTTCTATAGACTCACTGGTCCTATTCTATATAATCAGGAGGAATAACCTTCTATAAACTCACTGGTCCTATTCTATATAATCAGGAGGAATAACCTTCTATAAACTCACTGGTCCCATTCTGTATAATCAGGAGGAATAACCTTCTATAAACTCACTGGTCCTATTCTATATAATCAGGAGGAATAACCTTCTATAGACTCACTGGTCCTATTCTATATAATCAGGAGGAATAACCTTCTATAAACTCACTGGTCCTATTCTATATAATCAGGAGGAATAACCTTCTATAGACTCACTGGTCCTATTCTATATAATCAGGAGGAATAACCTTCTATAAACTCACTGGTCCTATTCTATATAATCAGGAGGAATAACCTTCTATAGACTCACTGGTCCTATTCTATATAATCAGGAGGAATAACCTTCTATAAACTCACTGGTCCTATTCTATATAATCAGGAGGAATAACCTTCTATAGACTCACTGGTCCTATTCTATATAATCAGGAGGAATAACCTTCTATAGACTCACTGGTCCTATTCTATATAATCAGGAGGAATAACCTTCTATAAACTCACTGGTCCTATTCTATATAATCAGGAGGAATAACCTTCTATAGACTCACTGGTCCTATTCTATATAATCAGGAGGAATAACCTTCTATAGACTCACTGGTCCCATTCTATATAATCAGGAGGAATAACCTTCTATAGACTCACTGGTCCTATTCTATATAATCAGGAGGAATAACCTTCTATAGACTCACTGGTCCTATTCTATATAATCAGGAGGAATAACCTTCTATAGACTCACTGGTCCCATTCTATATAATCAGGAGGAATAACCTTCTATAGACTCACTGGTCCTATTCTATATAATCAGGAGGAATAACCTTCTATAGACTCACTGGTCCTATTCTATATAATCAGGAGGAATAACCTTCTATAAACTCACTGGTCCTATTCTATATAATCAGGAGGAATAACCTTCTATAGACTCACTGGTCCTATTCTATATAATCAGGAGGAATAACCTTCTATAGACTCACTGGTCCTATTCTATATAATCAGGAGGAATAACCTTCTATAGACTCACTGGTCCTATTCTATATAATCAGGAGGAATAACCTTCTATAGACTCACTGGTCCTATTCTATATAATCAGGAGGAATAACCTTCTATAAACTCACTGGTCCTATTCTATATAATCAGGAGGAATAACCTTCTATAAACTCACTGGTCCTATTCTATATAATCAGGAGGAATAACCTTCTATAGACTCACTGGTCCTATTCTATATAATCAGGAGGAATAACCTTCTATAGACTCACTGGTCCTATTCTATATAATCAGGAGGAATAACCTTCTATAGACTCACTGGTCCTATTCTATATAATCAGGAGGAATAACCTTCTATAGACTCACTGGTCCTATTCTATATAATCAGGAGGAATAACCTTCTATAGACTCACTGGTCCCATTCTATATAATCAGGAGGAATAACCTTCTATAAACTCACTGGTCTTATTCTATATAATCAGGAGGAATAACCTTCTATAGACTCACTGGTCCTATTCTATATAATCAGGAGGAATAACCTTCTATAGACTCACTGGTCCTATTCTATATAATCAGGAGGAATAACCTTCTATAGACTCACTGGTCCTATTCTATATAATCAGGAGGAATAACCTTCTATAAACTCACTGGTCCTATTCTATATAATCAGGAGGAATAACCTTCTATAAACTCACTGGTCCTATTCTATATAATCAGGAGGAATAACCTTCTATAGACTCACTGGTCCTATTCTATATAATCAGGAGGAATAACCTTCTATAGACTCACTGGTCCTATTCTATATAATCAGGAGGAATAACCTTCTATAAACTCACTGGTCCCATTCTATATAATCAGGAGGAATAACCTTCTATAGACTCACTGGTCCTATTCTATATAATCAGGAGGAATAACCTTCTATAGACTCACTGGTCCTATTCTATATAATCAGGAGGAATAACCTTCTATAGACTCACTGGTCCTATTCTATATAATCAGGAGGAATAACCTTCTATAGACTCACTGGTCCTATTCTATATAATCAGGAGGAATAACCTTCTATAAACTCACTGGTCCTATTCTATATAATCAGGAGGAATAACCTTCTATAAACTCACTGGTCCTATTCTATATAATCAGGAGGAATAACCTTCTATAAACTCACTGGTCCTATTCTATATAATCAGGAGGAATAACCTTCTATAGACTCACTGGTCCTATTCTATATAATCAGGAGGAATAACCTTCTATAGACTCACTGGTCCTATTCTATATAATCAGGAGGAATAACCTTCTATAGACTCACTGGTCCCATTCTGTATAATCAGGAGGAATAACCTTCTATAGACTCACTGGTCCTATTCTATATAATCAGGAGGAATAACCTTCTATAAACTCACTGGTCCTATTCTATATAATCAGGAGGAATAACCTTCTATAGACTCACTGGTCCTATTCTATATAATCAGGAGGAATAACCTTCTATAAACTCACTGGTCCTATTCTATATAATCAGGAGGAATAACCTTCTATAAACTCACTGGTCCTATTCTATATAATCAGGAGGAATAACCTTCTATAAACTCACTGGTCCTATTCTATATAATCAGGAGGAATAACCTTCTATAGACTCACTGGTCCTATTCTATATAATCAGGAGGAATAACCTTCTATAGACTCACTGGTCCTATTCTATATAATCAGGAGGAATAACCTTCTATAGACTCACTGGTCCTATTCTATATAATCAGGAGGAATAACCTTCTATAGACTCACTGGTCCTATTCTGTATAATCAGGAGGAATAACCTTCTATAAACTCACTGGTCCTATTCTATATAATCAGGAGGAATAACCTTCTATAGACTCACTGGTCCTATTCTGTATAATCAGGAGGAATAACCTTCTATAAACTCACTGGTCCTATTCAATATAATCAGGAGGAATAACCTTCTATAAACTCACTGGTCCCATTCTATATAATCAGGAGGAATAACCTTCTATAAACTCACTGGTCCTATTCTGTATAATCAGGAGGAATAACCTTCTATAGACCATCTGGTCCCATTCAATATAATCAGGAGGAATAACCTTCTATAAACTCACTGGTCCCATTCTGTATAATCAGGAGGAATAACCTTCTATAAACTCACTGGTCCTATTCTATATAATCAGGAGGAATAACCTTCTATAGACTCACTGGTCCTATTCTATATAATCAGGAGGAATAACCTTCTATAGACTCACTGGTCCTATTCTATATAATCAGGAGGAATAACCTTCTATAAACTCACTGGTCCTATTCTGTATAATCAGGAGGAATAACCTTCTATAAACTCACTGGTCCTATTCTATATAATCAGGAGGAATAACCTTCTATAGACTCACTGGTCCTATTCTATATAATCAGGAGGAATAACCTTCTATAGACTCACTGGTCCTATTCTATATAATCAGGAGGAATAACCTTCTATAAACTCACTGGTCCTATTCTATATAATCAGGAGGAATAACCTTCTATAAACTCACTGGTCCTATTCTATATAATCAGGAGGAATAACCTTCTATAGACTCACTGGTCCTATTCTATATAATCAGGAGGAATAACCTTCTATAGACTCACTGGTCCTATTCTATATAATCAGGAGGAATAACCTTCTATAAACTCACTGGTCCTATTCTATATAATCAGGAGGAATAACCTTCTATAGACTCACTGGTCCTATTCTATATAATCAGGAGGAATAACCTTCTATAGACTCACTGGTCCTATTCTATATAATCAGGAGGAATAACCTTCTATAAACTCACTGGTCCCATTCTGTATAATCAGGAGGAATAACCTTCTATAGACTCACTGGTCCTATTCTATATAATCAGGAGGAATAACCTTCTATAGACTCACTGGTCCTATTCTATATAATCAGGAGGAATAACCTTCTATAAACTCACTGGTCCTATTCTATATAATCAGGAGGAATAACCTTCTATAGACTCACTGGTCCTATTCTGTATAATCAGGAGGAATAACCTTCTATAGACTCACTGGTCCTATTCTATATAATCAGGAGGAATAACCTTCTATAGACTCACTGGTCCCATTCTATATAATCAGGAGGAATAACCTTCTATAGACTCACTGGTCCTATTCTATATAATCAGGAGGAATAACCTTCTATAGACTCACTGGTCCCATTCTATATAATCAGGAGGAATAACCTTCTATAAACTCACTGGTCCTATTCTATATAATCAGGAGGAATAACCTTCTATAGACTCACTGGTCCTATTCTATATAATCAGGAGGAATAACCTTCTATAGACTCACTGGTCCTATTCTATATAATCAGGAGGAATAACCTTCTATAGACTCACTGGTCCTATTCTATATAATCAGGAGGAATAACCTTCTATAGACTCACTGGTCCTATTCTATATAATCAGGAGGAATAACCTTCTATAGACTCACTGGTCCTATTCTATATAATCAGGAGGAATAACCTTCTATAGACTCACTGGTCCTATTCTATATAATCAGGAGGAATAACCTTCTATAGACTCACTGGTCCTATTCTATATAATCAGGAGGAATAACCTTCTATAGACTCACTGGTCCTATTCTATATAATCAGGAGGAATAACCTTCTATAGACTCACTGGTCCTATTCTATATAATCAGGAGGAATAACCTTCTATAGACTCACTGGTCCTATTCTATATAATCAGGAGGAATAACCTTCTATAAACTCACTGGTCCTATTCTATATAATCAGGAGGAATAACCTTCTATAAACTCACTGGTCCCATTCTATATAATCAGGAGGAATAACCTTCTATAAACTCACTGGTCCCATTCTATATAATCAGGAGGAATAACCTTCTATAGACTCACTGGTCCTATTCTATATAATCAGGAGGAATAACCTTCTATAAACTCACTGGTCCTATTCTATATAATCAGGAGGAATAACCTTCTATAGACTCACTGGTCCCATTCTATATAATCAGGAGGAATAACCTTCTATAAACTCACTGGTCCCATTCTATATAATCAGGAGGAATAACCTTCTATAGACTCACTGGTCCTATTCTATATAATCAGGAGGAATAACCTTCTATAAACTCACTGGTCCTATTCTATATAATCAGGAGGAATAACCTTCTATAGACTCACTGGTCCTATTCTATATAATCAGGAGGAATAACCTTCTATAGACTCACTGGTCCTATTCTATATAATCAGGAGGAATAACCTTCTATAGACTCACTGGTCCTATTCTATATAATCAGGAGGAATAACCTTCTATAGACTCACTGGTCCTATTCTATATAATCAGGAGGAATAACCTTCTATAAACTCACTGGTCCTATTCTATATAATCAGGAGGAATAACCTTCTATAGACTCACTGGTCCTATTCTATATAATCAGGAGGAATAACCTTCTATAAACTCACTGGTCCTATTCTATATAATCAGGAGGAATAACCTTCTATAGACTCACTGGTCCTATTCTATATAATCAGGAGGAATAACCTTCTATAAACTCACTGGTCCTATTCTATATAATCAGGAGGAATAACCTTCTATAAACTCACTGGTCCTATTCTATATAATCAGGAGGAATAACCTTCTATAGACTCACTGGTCCTATTCTATATAATCAGGAGGAATAACCTTCTATAGACTCACTGGTCCTATTCTATATAATCAGGAGGAATAACCTTCTATAAACTCACTGGTCCCATTCTGTATAATTACGAGGAAGAACCTTCTTCTGTGCAGTTTTCTTCTGTCCATTTGAAACTGAATTCTGCGACACAATTTAGAAGGAAGTTTTTAGTCATTTTCCCGTCTATTGTCCGACAACACAAAATAATAGTATTCCCTCATGTAACAGAGACTTTACCTGCTTGAGAGGAACAGAGCAACTTGATCCCCGTACTGGTGGTACGTTCTCAGTTTGAAGATCGTGGAATAAAGATTGTTGTTTCAGCTCAGTTTCACTCATTTTGGCGTCTGTCTTCCACTTCTGTAAAAGTGAAAACAGTGGGTGGTGAATATTAGGTAAGTCTGCTATATAAGGACGTGTGTATCAGTCTGCATTACCTACAGCGGCACTCCTGTTACACCACTATGGTATTACTACTAATACAAAAGTCTCAATGCCGCTTTGCAAGTGTTGTTACAAAGTCACTGATCTCTGTTAACCCGGAACTAAAATCTTGCATCATTTTTCAGGTCGGATGCTTGATGTTTTTTACGTAGTGTCTCTCCACGAACAGATTTACAAAGTCACATCGGCACATTCCGAGGCCCAAAACGTTTTTGAGACAACGTCGTGTGGCAGGGACATGTACCTTGAGTTCGTCAGTGATCTGGCTCCATTCATCTCCAGAGAAGCAGGCGGCGGTGGCTGGGGGGTTGTCCTTTCTGAGGGCACGACTTTTAGGGTCCAACCTCTCCAGACGTCTCTCACAGAACTCTGTCAGATGGGGGTAGATGCCCTCATCTCCAGACCTGTAGTGAAATAGTCCACAGTGAATTTCATAACATCTGTCAGTATAACACAGAGGTGTTCACCTGGCTGGCATAATTAGTCCTCAGGACCCCCCCCCCCCCCACAAAAAAAAAATTGCATGTTGATCCACATTAGCATGTCGATCCACCTCCCTGTGGCTCAGTTGATAGAGCATGGTGTTTGCAACGCCAGGGTTGTGGGTTCGATTCCCACGGGGGGCCAGTGCAGAAAAAGAAAAAAAAAATGTATGAAATGAGTTGAAATGTATGCATTCACTACCGTAAGTTGCTCTGGATAAGAGCGTCTGCTAAAATGACTAAAATGTAAAATGTGAAAACATTTCATTTCTGAATTAGTTTGAACATATTTGTGCAACTCTTTTGTCCATTTCTCACTTAAATTGTTATGTTCAGCTGTAACCTAGAACCTAACTTCCCTCTGAATCATTTACCTTAGCACCGTCAAAACCTTCCCCAGGTATTTCACATCGGTGCAGTTCTCAATGTAGCCATAGTCGAGGTGATCCACTGGAACCGCTGCGACGGAACTGGTCCCAGTTGTTCCTGTTGGCACCTCTTGATTTAGAAGTGAGGAAACTATCTCTGCATTCATGGCTGACCTGTTGACGACGACAACAACAACAACAACAACAACAACAACATGTCTATGCGTTACTATAGCGACATCGTCCAGTAGCTACTGTCTGGGTCTTTGACAACAATGCTAGCTAGCTAAAGTTAGCCGTTTGGTTTAACGTTACTGTCAGTGAAGATAGTTTTAAATGTTTTTAATTTCACTTTTATTTAACTAGGCAAGTCATGGATGGTTGAAAAGTAAATGTCCTTACTCACCAAACGTAAGACGTTGTAGATATTTAGCGAAATAATAACTCGCTACGGTGTAAAGTTATCTAGCGACCTGTTTGTGTATCTCATCAGCCGAGCAACTCCAGGCGTTTCGTTACTATGGTGACCAGTGTTACCCGGTACAGTGGCCGCCGGGTGGTGCGGTTCTGGTAATGGGTGGTGCGGTTCTGGTAACCAGTGTTACCCGGTACAGTGGCCGCAGGGTGGTGCGGTTCTGGTAACCAGTGTTACCCGGTACAGTGGCGGCCCAGTGGTGCGGTTCTGGTAACGGGTGGTGCGGTTCTGGTAACCAGTGTTACCCTGTACAATGGCCGCAGGGTGGTGCGGTTCTGGTAACCAGTGTTACCCGGTACAGTGGCCGCAGGGTGGTGCGGTTCTGGTAACGGGTGGTGCGGTTCTGGTAACCAGTGTTACCCGGTACAATGGCCGCAGGGTGGTGCGGTTCTGGTAACGGGTGGTGCGGTTCTGGTAACCAGTGTTACCCGGTACAATGGCCGCAGGGTGGTGCGGTTCTGGTAACGGGTGGTGCGGTTCTGGTAACCAGTGTTACCCTGTACAATGGCCGCAGGGTGGTGCGGTTCTGGTAACCAGTGTTACCCGGTACAGTGGCCGCAGGGTGGTGCGGTTCTGGTAACGGGTGGTGCGGTTCTGGTAACCAGTGTTACCCGGTACAATGGCCGCAGGGTGGTGCGGTTCTGGTAACGGGTGGTGCGGTTCTGGTAACCAGTGTTACCCGGCACAATGGCCGCAGGGTGGTGCGGTTCTGGTAACGGGTGGTGCAGTTCTGGTAACCAGTGTTACCCGGTACAATGGCCGCAGGGTGGTGCGGTTCTGGTAACGGGTGGTGTGGTTCTGGTAACCAGTGTTACACGGTACAGTGCCCACCGGGTCAGGTGCGGTTCTGGTAACCAGTGTTACCTGGTACAATGCCCACCGGGTGGTGCGGTTCTGGTAACCAGTGTTACCTGGTACAATGCCCACCGGGTGGTGCGGTTCTGGTAACGGGTGGTGTGGTTCTGGTGACCAGTGTTACCTGGTCCAGTGCCTACCGGGTGGTGCGGTTCTGGTAACGGGTGGTGTGGTTCTGGTGACCAGTGTTACCTGGTCCAGTGCCCACCGGGTCAGGTGCGGTTCTGGTAACCAGTGTTACCCGGTACAGTGCCCACCGGGTAAGGTGTGGTTCTGGTAACCAGTGTTACCCGGTACAATGCCCACCGGGTGGTGCGGTTCTGGTAACCAGTGTTACCCGGTACAGTGCCCACCGGGTCAGGTGCGGTTCTGCTTGTTTTGTGGAAGAGACAAACATATTTGGTGCTGCAGGTAGTTACTTCATCCACTAGATGGCGATGTCGCGTCAACGATAGTACAGTACTGATAGATGTCACTCTGTTTAACAGCAACTAAGTAACACTACACACACACACACACACACTGCACACACTGCACACACACGCCCTATTTCTGCAGACATTGGCTCCTTTGATCAATCACGTCTGATACCCATTTTTTGCGGAAAGAGCTGCAGGCACTTACTGACAAATGACTTGTTGTTGACAATCCATCAACGTCTGGACCAAAGTCTTGGATTTTCTTATGAGTAATAATAAACAAACAAACAGTTATAATTAGTAATAAATTCCAAGTTACTTGAACTATAAACGGGGGAACGAGAACTCGCCAGTACATATGACTGGAACGAATTGCAAAAATCGCTGAAGCTGGAGACTTTTATTTCCCTCACTAACTTTAAGCATCAGCTATCTGAGCAGCTAACCGATCGCTGCAGCTGTACATAGTCCATCTGTAAATAGCCCAGCCAATCTACCTACCTCATCCCCCATATTGTTTTTATTTACTTTCTGCTCTTTTGCACACCAGTATCTCCACTTGCACATCATCATCTGCTCATCTATCACTCCAGTGTTAATCTGCTAAATTGTAATCACATTGCTACTATGGCCTATTTATTGCCTTACCTCCTCATGCCATTTGTTCACATTGTATATAGACTTATTTTTCTACTGTATTATTGACTGTATGTTTGTTTTATTCCATGTGTGACTCTGTGTTGTTGTATGTGTCGAACTGCTTTGCTTTATCTTGGCCAGGTCGCAGTTGTAAATGAGAACTTGTTCTCAACTAGCCTACCTGGTTAAATAAAGGACTTGTTCTCAACTAGCCTACCTGGTTAAATAAAGGACTTGTTCTCAACTAGTTTACCTGGTTAAATAAAGGACTTGTTCTCAACTAGCCTACCTGGTTAAATAAAGGACTTGTTCTCAACTAGCCTACCTGGTTAAATAAAGGACTTGTTCTCAACTAGTTTACCTGGTTAATTAAAGGTGAAATAGAAATCTGATCCACCAGGTGGATTTTCAGAGAATGGGCTTTCCTGAATGAGAGGATGGGGGGCGGAGTTGATCAACGCGCTCTTTGTCTAAACTACTTCCCTAATGTAAAGAGAGAGAGAGAGAGAGAAGAGAGAAGAGAGAGAGCAGAGAGAGAGAGAGAGAGAGAGAGAAAGAAGAGAGAGAGCGAGCGAGCAGAGAGTGCCTTGCGTGTGGTTGGTGTGTAGAAAACAACAGTCCGTTGTCTTGGGCATGAAGGCGACTAGCCATGCATAAACAGACAGGGCAGACGGACAACAGGAAATAATGCGCTCCAGCTATACCTCGTAAACAACCACCTTGTTGTTCTGTTCATGTTTTATCCAGACAGTCGCTGTCTGAGTTTGACAGAGTATCGACCCGTTCGCTTCTAGTCTCAACCACCTCGCTGTTTCTATTCATGTTTTATCCAGACAGTCGCTGTCCGAGTTTGACAGAGTATCGACCCGTTCGCTTCTAGTCTCAGTCTTCTTTTCATATTTTCCTCTTCATCTCTCTTCTCTTCTTCTTCACCATGGGGTGTTCTTCGTCCAGCACACAGACTGTCGATGAGGAGAAGAGACCGGGGACAAAACCCGAGGAGTCCAATGGAGACACATTTGGTGAGTAACTTCTATTTTTGGCAGGGTCAGTTAACAGTGACACTTTAACGAATGTGTCAAAGTAACCCGTTTTTCCCCCCATTAGAATACATTGTCACACTGCAGAAGGTTGTGTCAAAGTAACCCGTTTTTCCCCCCATTAGAATACATTGTCACACTGCAGAAGGTTGTGTCAAAGTAACCCGTTTTTTCCCCCATTAGAATACATTGTCACATTGCAGAAGGTTGTGTCAAAGTAACCCGTTTTCCCCCATTAGAATACATTGTCACACTGCAGAAGGTTGTGTCAAAGTAACCCGTTTTCCCCCATTAGAATACATTGTCACACTGCAGAAGGTTGTGTCAAAGTAACCCGTTTTTCCCCCATTAGAATACATTGTCACACTGCAGAAGGTTGTGTCAAAGTAACCCGTTTTCCCCCCATTAGAATACATTGTCACACTGCAGAAGGTTGTGTCAAAGTAACCCGTTTTTCCCCCCATTAGAATACATTGTCACACTGCAGAAGGTTGTGTCAAAGTAACCCGTTTTCCCCCCATTAGAATACATTGTCACACTGCAGAAGGTTGTGTTAAAGTAACCCGTTTCCCCCCCATTAGAATACATTGTCACACTGCAGAAGGTTGTGTCAAAGTAACCCGTTTTTTGCCCCATTAGAATACATTGTCACACTGCAGAAGGTTGTGTCAAAGTAACCCGTTTTCCCCCCATTAGAATACATTGTCATACTGCAGAAGGTTGTATCAAAGTAACCCGTTTCCCCCCCCCATTAGAATACATTGTCACACTGCAGAAGGTTGTGTCAAAGTAACCCGTTTTCCCCCATTAGAATACATTGTCACACTGCAGAAGGTTGTGTCAAAGTAACCCGTTTTTCCCCCATTAGAATACATTGTCACACTGCAGAAGGTTGTGTCAAAGTAACCCGTTTTCCCCCCATTAGAATACATTGTCACACTGCAGAAGGTTGTGTCAAAGTAACCCGTTTCCCCCATTAGAATACATTGTCACACTGCAGAAGGTTGTGTCAAAGTAACCCGTTTTTCCCCCCATTAGAATACATTGTCACACTGCAGAAGGTTGTGTCAAAGTAACCCGTTTTTTCCCCCATTAGAATACATTGTCACACTGCAGAAGGTTGTGTCAAAGTAACCCGTTTTCCCCCCATTAGAATACATTGTCACACTGCAGAAGGTTGTGTCAAAGTAACCCGTTTTCCCCCCATTAGAATACATTGTCACACTGCAGAAGGTTGTGTCAAAGTAACCCGTTTTTTCCCCCATTAGAATACAGACAAATTGTTCCAACACTTCAGCATTGTTACACTTTCCTCTTCTGAAGTCTTTTTTTTGGGGGGGGGTGGTAGGGTGTTACATTGTGATTATAGCAAAACGCTTTATCATTATCACTATCTGGTGGTACATTGGGATTATCAATCAAACAATCAATCAATCACATTTATTTATATAGCCCTTCTTACATCAGCTGATGTCACACATCCTGATGTCTTACACATCCTGTCTTACACATCCTGTCTTACACATCCTGATGTCTTACACATCCTGATGTCTTACATCAGCTGATGTCTCAAAGTGCTGTACAGAAACCCAGCCTAAAACCCCCAAACAGTGTGGCTAGGAAAAACTCCCTAGAAAGGCCAGAACCTAGGAAGAAACCTAGAGAGGAACCAGGCTATGAGGGGTGGCTAGGAAAAACTCCCTAGAAAGGCCAGAACCTAGGAAGAAACCTAGAGAGGAACCAGGCTATGAGGGGTGGCTAGGAAAAACTCCCTAGAAAGGCCAGAACCTAGGAAGAAACCTAGAGAGGAACCAGGCTATGAGGGGTGGCCAGTCCTCTTCTGGCTGTGCCGGGTGGAGATTATAACAGTTGGCTTTTCATAGCCGATCATGCAGGTGTAGAAGCAAGCTCCTCATGTGTATATATATATATATATATATATATATATATTATAGCAGAACTCTTTATTGTTATTACTACCTGGTGTTAATATTTACTAAGTTATTGGTGATTTAGTTGCATCTTTTGACTAACCACAGCCAATGATAATGCATTAGTAGCTTATCTTTCCTCGAGTTAAAAATATGTCAGAAACCAGAACCAAAAAACAATCACCTCTTGTTATCAGCCTCTTCCCCCCTATGGAGTGGTAAACCATAGGTTTCTCGCCCAACCGTTAGCTGTGATTCTGCTGTGGCACGGCCTGTACTGTCATATCCATGAGGCTATATGGTTCTGACCCAACCCGTTAGCTGTGATTCTGCTGTGGCACGGCCTGTACTGTCATATCCATGAGGCTATATGGTTCTGACCCAACCTGTTAGCTGTGATTCTGCTGTGGCACGGCCTGTACTGTCATATCCATGAGGCTATATGGTTCTGACCCAACCCGTTAGCTGTGATTCTGCTGTGGCACGGCCTGTACTGTCATATCCATGAGGCTATATGGTTCTGACCCAACCTGTTAGCTGTGATTCTGCTGTGGCACGGCCTGTACTGTCATATCCATGAGGCTATATGGTTTCTGACCCAACCTGTTAGCTGTGATTCTGCTGTGGCACGGCCTGTACTGTCATATCCATGAGGCTATATGGTTCTGACCCAACCTGTTAGCTGTGATTCTGCTGTGGCACGGCCTGTACTGTCATATCCATGAGGCTATATGGTTCTGACCCAACCTGTTAGCTGTGATTCTGCTGTGGCACGGCCTGTACTGTCATATCCATGAGGCTATATGGTTCTGACCCAACCTGTTAGCTGTGATTCTGCTGTGGCACGGCCCGTACTGTCATATCCATGAGGCTATATGGTTCTGACCCAACCTGTTAGCTGTGATTCTGCTGTGGCACGGCCCGTACTGCCATATCCCAGAGGCTATATGGTTCTGACCCAACCTGTTAGCTGTGATTCTCTGTGGCACGGCCCGACTGTCACCATGAGGCTATATGGTTCTGACCCAACCTGTTAGCTGTGATTCTGCTGTGGCACGGCCCGTACTGTCATATCCATGAGGTTATATGGTTTCTGACCCAACCTGTTAGCTGTGATTCTGCTGTGGCACGGCCTGTACTGTCATATCCATGAGGCTATATGGTTCTGACCCAACCTGTTAGCTGTGATTCTGCTGTGGCACGGCCTGTACTGTCATATCCATGAGGCTATATGGTTCTGACCCAACCTGTTAGCTGTGATTCTGCTGTGGCACGGCCTGTACTGTCATATCCATGAGGCTATATGGTTCTGACCCAACCTGTTAGCTGTGATTCTGCTGTGGCACGGCCCGTACTGTCATATCCATGAGGCTATATGGTTCTGACCCAACCTGTTAGCTGTGATTCTGCTGTGGCACGGCCTGTACTGTCATATCCATGAGGCTATATGGTTTCTGACCCAACCTGTTAGCTGTGATTCTCCTGTGGCACGGCCTGTACTGTGTAAATACTTCAGTTAGTTATAGAACCCATTGCCCTCTATGGTTGTGAAGTCTGGGGTCGCTCACCAACTAAGAATTTACTAAATGGGACAAACACCCAATTGAGATCTGCACTTTGTGTACAACGCAAAACCCCAAATAATGCATGAAGAGCATCATTAGGCCGATACCCGCTAATTATCAAAAATCCAGAAAAGAGCCGTTAAATTCTACAACCACCTAAAAGGAAGTGATTCCCAAACCTTCCATAACAAAGTCATCACCTACAGAGAGATGAACCTGGAGAAGAGTCCCCTAAGCAAGCTGGTCCTGGGGCTCTGTTCACAAACACAAACAGACCCCACAGAGCCCCAGGACAGCAACACAAACAGACCCCACAGAGCCCCAGGACAGCAACACAAACAGACCCCACAGAGCCCCAGGACAGCAACACAAACAGACCCCACAGAGCCCCAGGACAGCAACACAAACAGACCCCACAGAGCCCCAGGACAGCAACACAATTCGACTCAACCACATTATGAGGAAGCTAAAAGATAAATAGACTCTGTGAGTCCCATTCTATATAATCAGGAGCAAGATATTCATATCGTGCTTCATTAGACCTGTCTATAATAAATAATGGGTGTATTGTGATGGTGTAGACTATATTACATGGATTTATTCAACTTTTTTTTTAAATGTAGACGTTCCAAAGGTCTGCATCAGTGGCTCGTAGGCGGTGTGTTCGAAGCCAGGAGATGCTAAATGTGTTTTATGTTCATTAACGGGTCAATTACCTTGAAACCGACCAGTTATTTGCTTGACAATCGCCGGCTGATGAAATTTCGTGAACCGCCACAGCCCTACGTTTGACCCTATTACAGACACATATTTCCCCTCAGATCACACAGACCCACGCAGAATTAGAAAACAAATCAAACATTGATAAACTCCCATATCTACTGGGGTGAAATACCACAGTGTGTCATCACAAGCAGTAAAATGTGTGACCTGTTGCCATGAGAAAAGGGGCAACCAGTGAAGAACAAACACCATTGTAAATACAACCCATATTTATTTGTTTATTTATCTTCCCCCACTATTCATACTACAACTATTTGCACATTGCTAAAACACACAGCCATTTTAAATGTTATATTATCATTTGTTTTGTTAAACCTTTTTGAGTGTAATTTGTCCTGTTTAAATCCAATTAGTTCACTGTTGATGTTGTTTTACCTTAACACTTCTGTTTACTTCACTTGCTTTGTAAATGTCAACACGTTTCCTATGCCAATAAAGCCCCTTTGAATTGAATTGAGTGGTGACGGCTTCTTAGAAAAGCCAGCCATAGCACCCCCCAACTCATCCCAGAGTCGTACTATATACCAGCCCCCAACTCATCCCAGAGTCGTACTATATACCACCCCCCAACTCATCCCAGAGTCGTACTCATCCCAGAGTGTACTCATCCCAGAGTCGTACTCATCCCAGAGTCGTACTACATACCACCCAACTAAGGAACTCATCCCAGAGTCGTACTCATCCCAGAGTCGTACTACATACCACCCCCAACTCATCCCAGAGTCGTACTCATCCCAGAGTCGTACTACATACCACCCCCAACTCATCCCAGAGTCGTACTCATCCCAGAGTCGTACTCATCCCAGAGTCGTACTACATACCAACCCCCAACTCATCCCAGAGTCGTACTCATCCCAGAGTCGTACTCATCCCAGAGTCGTACTACATACCAACCCCCAACTCATCCCAGAGTCGTACTCATCCCAGAGTCGGTTACATACCAACCCCAACTCATCCCAGAGTCGTACTCATCCCAGAGTCGTACTACATACCAACCCCCAACTCATCCCAGAGTCGTACTCATCCCAGAGTCATCCCAGAGTCGTACTCATCCCAGAGTCGTACTACATACCAACCCCCAACTCATCCCAGAGTCGTACTCATCCCAGAGTCGTACTACATACCACCCCCCAACTCATCCCAGAGTCGTACTCATCCCAGAGTCGTACTACATACCACCCCCAACTCATCCCAGAGTCGTACTCATCCCAGAGTCGTACTACATACCACCCCCAACTCATCCCAGAGTCGTACTCATCCCAGAGTCTCATCCCAGAGTAGTCGTACTACATACCAACCCCAACTCATCCCAGAGTCGTACTCATCCCAGAGTCGTACTCATCCCAGAGTCGTACTACATACCACCCCCAACTCATCCCAGAGTCGTACTCATCCCAGAGTCGTACTACATACCACCCCCCAACTCATCCCAGAGTCGTACTACATACCACCTCCAACTCATCCCAGAGTCGTACTGCATACCACCCCAACTCATCCCAGAGTCGTACTCATCCCAGAGTCGTACTACATACCACCCCCAACTCATCCCAGAGTCGTACTCATCCCAGAGTCGTACTACATACCACCCCCAACTCATCCCAGAGTCGTACTCATCCCAGAGTCGTACTGCATACCACCCCCAACTCATCCCAGAGTCGTACTGCATACCACCCCAACTCATCCCAGAGTGCTCATCCCAGAGTCGTACTAATACCACCTCCAACTCATCCCAGAGTCGTACTACATACCACCCCCAACTCATCCCAGAGTCGTACTACATACCACCCCCAACTCATCCCAGAGTCGTACTACATACCACCCCAACTCATCCCAGAGTCGTACTACATACCACCCCCAACTCATCCCAGAGTCGTACTGCATACCACCCCCAACTCATCCCAGAGTCGTACTACATACCACCCCCAACTCATCCCAGAGTCGTACAACCACCCCCAACTCATCCCAGAGTCGTACTGCATACCACCCCCAACTCATCCCAGAGTCGTACTACATACCACCCCAACTCATCCCAGAGTCGTACTGCATACCACCCCCAACTCATCCCAGAGTCGTACTGCATACCACCCCCAACTCATCCCAGAGTCGATACCCCACTCATCCCAGAGTCGTACTGCATACCACCCCCAACTCATCCCAGAGTCGTACTACATACCACCCCCAACTCATCCCAGAGTCGTACTACATACCACCCCCAACTCATCCCAGAGTCGTACTGCATACCACCCCCAACTCATCCCAGAGTCGTACTACATACCACCTCCAACTCATCCCAGAGTCGTACTACATACCACCTCCAACTCATCCCAGAGTCGTACTACATAACTGTAACAATAAACTGCGCATATGAAAATCATGTCTGGCGCCCAGAATGGTGGGATAAATTGTAGCTTCCACAAACTTCAAACTCACTCGACGCCTATGAAGTCTTTATAAAATAATTGTCTCCACGTTTCCATGGTTGGATTGTGCCTATAGGCTAATTTGAAGCAAGGCAAGACATGCCTCCATAATATGAAATAAAGCGTTCAGGTTACAAACAATGAATGATGTTTTCAAAGTGCGTACTGCCTACAGTTTACATTGTAAAGTGGTGGGTGACGCGCGGATAGCCTGTTGCCTGCTCTTCAATGGCGCGCTTCCATTACCAGTGGAGAAATAAAAAAATAGAAGCTCTATTTAAATCGTGCACCAAACCTGTTTTTAACATGGGATCGAATTTGGAATTGTTATACAGTGAATGAGTTTATATAAAAGCACATGTTTTACTCCAGCAGAAACCAGCTGAGGAGAAATCCCGCTCAAAATAGACTCTGTATGCTGTGCACCTGATAGTTGTGTTGGATAAGTAAGATACATGACGACTAACGAAAATACACAGCAATTTAATTAGACTATATTATCCAAATTAACTTGTAGACTGATAAGCATGAAGATCAAATGTATTTACAGGACCAGTCAAAAGTTTGGACACACCTACTAATTCTAGAGTTTTTCTTTATTTTTACTATTTTCTACATTGTAGAATAATAGTGAAGACATCAAAACTATGAAATAACACATATGGAATCATGTAGTAACCAAAAAAGTGTTAAACAAATCAAAATCGATATATATTTTATTTTTGAGATTCTTCAAAGTAGCCAACCTTTGCCTTGATTACAGCTTTGCACACTCGGCATTCTCTCAACCAGCTTCATGAGGTAGTCACCTGGAATGCATTTCAATTAACAGGTGTGCCTTGTTAATTTGTGGAATTTCTTTCCTTCTTAATGCGTTTGAGCCAATCAGTTGTGTTGTGACAAGGTAGGGGTGGTATACAGAAGATGGCGCTATTTGGTTAAAGACCAAGTCCATATTATGGCAAGAACAGCTCAAATAAGCAAAGAGAAACGACAGTCCATCATTACTTTAAGACATGAAGGTCAGTCAATACGGAGAACTTTGAAAGTTTCTTCAAGTGCAGTCGCACAAACCATCAAGCGCTATGATGAAACTGTCTCTCATGAGGACCGCCACAGGAAAGGAAGACCCAGAGTTACCTCTGCTGCAGAGGATAAGTTCCTTTTTTATTTTAACCTTTTATTTAACTAGGCAAGTCAGTTAAGAACTAATTCTTATTTACAATGACGGCCTAGGAACAGTGGGTTAACTGCCTTGTTCAGGGGGCAGAACGACAGATTTGTACCTTGTCAGCTCGGGCATTCAATCTAGCAACCTTTCGGTTACTAGTCCAATGCTCTAACCACTAGGCTACCTGCCTCCCCCCTCTAACCACTAGGCTACCTGCCTCCCCCCTCTAACCACTAGGCTACCTGCCTCCCCCCTCTAACCACTAGGCTACCTGCCTCCCCCTCTAACCACTAGGCTACCTGCCTCCCCCTCTAACCACTAGGCTACCTGCCCTCCCCCTCTAACCACTAGGCTACCTGCCTCCCCCTCTAACCACTAGGCTACCTGCCTCCCCCCTCTAATCACTAGGCTACCTGCCTCCCCCTCTAACCACTAGGCTACCTGCCTCCCCCCTCTAATCACTAGGCTACCTGCCTCCCCCTCTAACCACTAGGCTACCTGCCTCCCCCTCTAACCACTAGGTTACCTGCCTCCCCCTCTAACCACTAGGCTACCTGCCTCCCCCTCTAACCACTAGGCTACCTGCCTCCCCCTCTAACCACTAGGCTACCTGCCTCCCCCTCTAACCACTAGGCTACCTGCCTCCCCGTCTAACCACTAGGCTACCTGCCTCCCCTCTAACCACTAGGCTACCTGCCTCCCCCTCTAACCACTAGGCTACCTGCCTCCCCCCTCTAACCACTAGGCTACCTGCCTCCCCCTCTAACCACTAGGCTACCTGCCTCCCCCTCTAATCACTAGGCTACCTGCCTCCCCCCTCTAACCACTAGGCTACCTGCCTCCCCCTCTAACCACTAGGCTACCTGCCTCCCCTCTAACCACTAGGCTACCTGCCTCCCCCTCTAACCACTAGGCTACCTGCCCCCCCTCTAACCACTAGGCTACCTGCCTCCCCCCTCTAACCACTAGGCTACCTGCCTCCCCCTCTAACCACTAGGCTACCTGCCTCCCCCTCTAACCACTAGGCTACTTGCCTCCCCCCTCTAACCACTAGGCTACTTGCCTCCCCCCTCTAACCACTAGGCTACCTGCCGCCCCACAACTCACTAGAGTTACCAGCCTCAGAAATTACACCCCAAATAAATGCTTCATCGAGTTCAAGTAACAGACATCTCAACATCAACTGTTCAGGGGAGACTGTGTGAATCAGGCCTTCATGGTCGAATTGCTGCAGAGAAACCACTACTAAAGGACACCAATAAGAAGAAGAGACTTGCTTGGGCCAAGAAACACGAGCAATGGACATTAGACCGGTGGAAATCTGTTCTTTGTTCTGATGAGTCCACATTTGAGATTTTTGGTTCCAACCGCTGTGTCTTTGTGAGACGCAGAGTAGCTGAACGGACGATCTACGCATGTGTGGTTCCCACCGTGAAGCATGGAGGAGGAGGAGGTGTGGTGGTGCTTTACTGGTGACACCGTCTGTGATTTATTTAGAATTCAAGGCACACTTAACCAGCATGGCTACCACAGCATTCTGCAGTGGGACTATCATTTATTTTTCAACAGGACAATGACCCAACACACTTCCAGACTGTGTAAGGGCTATTTGACCAAGAAGGAGAGTGTTGGTGCTGCATCAGATGACCTGGCCTCCACAATCCCCCGACCTCAACCCAATTGAGATGGTTTGGAATGAGTTGGACCGCAGAGTGAAGGAAAAGCAGCCAACAAGTGCTCAGCATATGTGGGAACTCCTTCAAGACTGTTGGAAAATCATTCCAGGTTAAAAGCCTGGTTGAGAGAATGCCAAGAGTGTGCAAAGCTGTCATCAAGGCAAAGGATGGCTACTTTGAAGAATCTCACATATAAAATATATTTTGATTTGTTTAACACTTTTTTTGGTTACTACATGAAACCATATGTCTTATTTAATAGTTTTGATGTCTTCAATATTATTCAACAATGTAGATAATAGTAAAACATAAATAAAAACCCTTGAATGAGTAGGTGTGTCCAAACTTTTGACTGGTACATCGACTGGCATTTCCATCAATAAATAAAAATCATTATTTTTGTAATGAGATTTTTTTTTCTCCTGACCAGAAATAGTTTTTATTTATTGCTTTTCTGTTGACTTTTTTTTGCCACAACCTGTCTAATGGAAGCCCTGGTACCCATAGAGAGGCCTGGCTGACACAGGGACCATATTGTCCATTCATGGGGCCTGCCTGGCTCTGGTCCTGCCTGGCCTGCCTGCCTGGCCTGCCACATGGCTTCTACACACTAGGACCAGGCACAGCTGAGGACATTGTTATGTAATCATTTAACATACACTCACACTGTGTACTCACTGCCCTGTTGTTACAGAGGGACCGTCAGGATGTCTTGATACAGGTTGTTACAGAGGGACCGTCAGTATGTCTTGATACAGGTTGTTACAGAGGGACCGTCAGTATGTCTTGATACAGGTTGTTACAGAGGGACCGTCAGTATGTCTTGATACAGGTTGTTACAGAGGGACCGTCAGTATGTCTTGATACAGGTTGTTACAGAGGGACCGTCAGTATGTCTTGATACAGGGTTGTTACAGAGGGACCGTCAGTATGTCTTGATACAGGTTGTTACTGGGGCGTCAGTATGTCTTGATACAGGTTGTTACAGAGGGACCGTCAGTATGTCTTGATACAGGTTGTTTAGGTCTGTCTGTTTCAGGGGGTTGTTGTAGTACCATCTCTAGCAGTGTGTCTGTCTGTTTCAGGGTGTTGTTGTAGTACCATCTCTAGCAGTGTGTCTGTTTCAGGGTGTTGTTGTAGTACCATCTCTAGCAGTGGGTCTGTCTGTTTCAGGGGGTTGTTGTAGTACCATCTCTAGCAGTGGGTCTGTCTGTCTGTTTCAGGGGGTTGTTGTAGTACCATCTCTAGCAGTGGGTCTGTCTGTTTCAGGGGGTTGTTGTAGTACCATCTCTAGCAGTGGGTCTGTCTGTTTCAGGGTGTTGTTGTAGTACCATCTCTAGCAGTGTGTCTGTCTGTCTGTTTCAGGGTGTTGTTGTAGTACCATCTCTAGCAGTGTGTCTGTCTGTTTCAGGGTGTTGTTGTAGTACCATCTCTAGCAGTGTGTCTGTTTCAGGGTGTTGTTGTAGTACCATCTCTAGCAGTGGGTCTGTCTGTTTCAGGGTGTTGTTGTAGTACCATCTCTAGCAGTGTGGTCTGTCTGTTTCAGGGGGTTGTTGTAGTACCATCTCTAGCAGTGGGCTGTCTGTCTGTTTCAGGGTGTTGTTGTAGTACCATCTCTAGCAGTGGGTCTGTCTGTTTCAGGGGGTTGTTGTAGTACCATCTCTAGCAGTGTGTCTGTCTGTTTCAGGGTGTTGTTGTAGTACCATCTCTAGCAGTGTGTCTGTTTCAGGGTGTTGTTGTAGTACCATCTCTAGCAGTGGGTCTGTCTGTCTGTTTCAGGGTGTTGTTGTAGTACCATCTCTAGCAGTGTGTCTGTTTCAGGGTGTTGTTGTAGTACCATCTCTAGCAGTGGGTCTGTCTGTTTCAGGGTGTTGTTGTAGTACCATCTCTAGCAGTGGGTCTGTCTGTCTGTTTCAGGGTGTTGTTGTAGTACCATCTCTAGCAGTGGGTCTGTCTGTTTCAGGGTGTTGTTGTAGTACCATCTCTAGCAGTGTGTCTGTCTGTTTCAGGGGGTTGTTGTAGTACCACCCAGTTAGCCAGTCAAGTCACCTGGAGATGCTCTCTGTCTTTGTCCCAGAGGCTGGCGTCACCTCTGAAATGTTTTATTGTACCATGCTGCTACTCTGTACATGTGGCACTGCATGGCAGTGATCTGTCCCATCTAACAGCGCTGTCTCACCAGCTGTATGCCAGCCAATGCCACAGTGGTCCCACTGGGTCCCCATCCCCCTGCTCTCTCTCTCTCTCTCTCTCTCCCTCTCCCTCTGTCCAGGGACTGACTAGCTGTTTTGACTGGGATCTCTGTCATCTTTGGATGGTAATCATGTTGACACACGAGTAATCCATGCCAAGAGAGGCTCTATCTCTGTCTGTCTCTGTTCCGCCAACCAGCCAGCTACAGACAACAGTTGTTCTATCCCTGAGAGCAAGCTGGCTGTACTGTCTAGCTCTCTCTGTCTCGGTCTGTCTCTGTCCCACTACCAGCCAGTCCCACCAGCCAGCCAGCTACAGACAACAGTTGTTCTATCCCTGAGATCTAGCTGGCTGTACTGTCTAGCTCTCTCTGTCTCGGTCTGTCTCTGTCCCACTACCAGCCAGTCCCGCCAGCCAGCCAGCTACAGACAAGTTGTTCTATCCCTGAGATCTAGCTGGCTGTACTGTCTGTCTCGGTCTGTCTCTGTCCCACTACCAGCCAGTCCCACCAGCCAGCCAGCTACAGACAACAGCTGTCCTATCCCTGAGATCTAGCTGGCTGTACTGTCTCGGTCTGTCTCTGTCCCACTACCAGCCAGTCCCGCCAGCCAGCCAGCTACAGACAAGTTGTTCTATCCCTGAGATCTAGCTGGCTGTACTGTCTGTCTCTGACTGTCTCTGTCCCACTACCAGCCAGTCCCGCCAGCCAGCCAGCTACAGACAACAGCTGTCCTATCCCTGAGATCTAGCTGGCTGTACAACTGTAACTGCAGCATTTTTTTTAACCAGTTTTCATTATTCAGCTCAGGAGTTGCTTGCAAGGCCATGTGAGAGAGAAGTGTAATTTCACCCAGGTGTTCACCAATGTCCCCCTCACCCCTGAAGTTAAACCAACCAATGACCCCCCCTCGCCCCTGAAGTTAAACCATCCAATGACCCCCCTCGCCCCTGAAGTTAAACCAACCAACCAATGACCCCCTCGCCCCTGAAGTTAAACCAACCAACCAATGACCCTCCCGCCCCTGAAGTTAAACCAACCAACCAATGACCCCTCGCCCTGAAGTTAAACCAACCAATGACCCTCCCGCCCCTGAAGTTAAACCAACCAACCAATGACCCTCCCGCCCCTGAAGTTAAACCAACCAACCAATGACCCCCTCGCCCCTGAAGTTAAACCAACCAATGACCCTCCCGCCCCTGAAGTTAAACCAACCAACCAATGACCCCCCTCGCCCCTGAAGTTAAACCAACCAACCAATGACCCTCCCGCCCCTGAAGTTAAACCAACCAACCAATGACCCCCTCGCCCTAAAGTTAAACCAACCAATGACCCTCACGCCCCTGAAGTTAAACCAACCAACCAATGACCCCCTCGCCCCTGAAGTTAAACCAACCAACCAATGACCCCCTCGCCCCTGAAGTTAAACCAACCAACCAATGACCCCCTCGCCCTGAAGTTAAACCAACCAACCAACCAATGACCCCCTCGCCCCTGAAGTTAAACCAACCAACCAATGACCCCCCTCGCCCCTGAAGTTAAACCAACCAACCAACCAATGACCCCCCTCGCCCCTGAAGTTAAACCAACCAACCAACCAATGACCCCCTCGCCCTGAAGTTAAACCAACCAACCAACCAATGACCCCCTCGCCCTGAAGTTAAACCAACCAACCAACCAATGACCCCCTCGCCCTGAAGTTAAACCAACCAACCAACCAATGACCCCCTCGCCCCTGAAGTTAAACCAACCAACCAATGACCCCCTCGCCCCTGAAGTTAAACCAACCAACCAATGACCCCCTCGCCCCTGAAGTTAAACCAACCAACCAATGACCCCCTCGCCCCTGAAGTTAAACCAACCAACCAATGACCCCCTCGCCCCTGAAGTTAAACCAACCAACCAATGACCCCCCTCGCCCCTGAAGTTAAACCAACCAACCAACCAATGACCCTCCCGCCCCTGAAGTTAAACCAACCAACCAATGACCCTCCCGCCCCTGAAGTTAAACCAACCAACCAATGATCCCCTCGCCCCTGAAGTTAAACCAACCAACCAACCAATGACCCCCTCGCCCCTGAAGTTAAACCAACCAACCAATGACCCCCTCGCCCCTGAAGTTAAACCAACCAACCAATGACCCCCTCGCCCCTGAAGTTAAACCAACCAACCAATGACCCCCTCGCCCCTGAAGTTAAACCAACCAACCAATGACCCCCCGCGCCCTGAAGTTAAACCAACCAACCAATGACCCCTCGCCCCTGAAGTTAAACCAACCAACCAATGACCCCCTCGCCCCTGAAGTTAAACCAACCAACCAATGACCCCTCGCCCTGAAGTTAAACCAACCAACCAATGACCCCCTCGCCCTGAAGTTAAACCAACCAACCAACCAATGACCCCCTCGCCCCTGAAGTTAAACCAACCAACCAATGACCCCTCCCGCCCCTGAAGTTAAACCAACCAATGACCCCCCTCGCCCCTGAAGTTAAGTCCTCATCTCATCACCCCATAACTCCTCATCACCCCATAACTCCTCATCTCATCACCCCATAACTCCTCATCACCCCATAACTCATCACCGCATCTCATCACCCCATAACTCATCACCTCATCTCATCACCCCATAACTCCTCATCTCATCACCCCATAACTCTTCATCTCATCACCCCATAACGCCTCATCACCCCATAACTCTTCATCTCATCACCCCATAACTCCTCATCACCCCATAACTCATCACCTCATCTCATCACCCCATAACTCATCACCGCATCTCATCACCCCATAACTCATCACCTCATCTCATCACCCCATAACTCCTCATCTCATCACCCCATAACTCTTCATCTCATCACCCCATAACGCCTCATCACCCCATAACTCTTCATCTCATCACCCCATAACTCCTCATCACCCCATAACTCATCACCTCATCTCATCACCCCATAACTCCTCATCTCATCACCCCATAACTCATCACCTCATCACCCCATAACTCCTCATCACCCCATTACTCCTCATCTCCCCATAACTTCTCATCTCATCACCCCATAACTACTCATCTCATCACCCCATAACTCCTCATCTCATCACCCCATAACCCCTCATCTCATCACCCCATAACCCCTCATCACCCCATAACTCATCACCCCATAACTCATACCAACCTCATCACCCCATAACCCCTCATCACCCCATAATCCTCATCACCCCATAACCCCTCATCACATCACCCCATAACCCCTCATCACATCACCCTGTAACTCCTCATCACCCCGTAACTCCTCATCACCCCGTAACTCCTCATCACCCCATAACCCCTCATCACCCCATAACTCCTCATCACCCCATAACTCCTCATCACCCCATAACCCCTCATCACATCACCCCATAACCCCTCATCACATCACCCCATAACTCCTCATCACCCCATAACTCCTCATCACATCACCCCGTAACTCCTCATCACCCCGTATCTCCTCATCACCCCATAACTCCTCATCACCCTGTAACTAATCTCATCACCCCATAAACCCTCATCTCATCACCCCATAACTCCTCATCACCCCGTAACTAATCTCATCACCCCATAACTCCTCATCACCCCATAACTAATATCATCACCCCATAACTCCTCATGTAGACCTCTAAATCTATCTCTCTCTGTTTGCTTGTCTTCCACTGGTCCTGGTCCTATTTTGTGCTAGCCCATCACATTCCTTTCCAGTCGTTGCTCCCTGGTCTTTAGGGGCTACGACAGTCAAACCAAACCAGGAAGCTGGAGTGTCTAATTTGATCATTTGGTTTATGTCATGCATGAAACAATGCTCTGTTTACATCGGGGGAAGGTGGAGGAGTTAACAGCGACATGGATTAAATCATAGGAAGGTTGTGATTTCCTGAACTGTTTTTGCAGACAGACTGGTCCCAGATCTGTTTGTGTTGTCTTGCCCAACAACTCTATGGTAATTCATTGTATTCTGAAACATCCTAGAAGTGGGCTATACAACACAAACAAATCTGGGACCAGGCTTAGACTATCCTATTGTGTGTTTTCCAGGTGTCCAGTAGCCTACCCTTGGATGGATATTCCCCCCCCCCATCTAGTCTGTATCAGTCATATACACTTCCTCGTCCCAGTTTCATAACTAGGTGAACCTTGTCCTCAGGGCATCAGAGAGGAAAAACCAGCAGGTTGCTTTCAATAAATCACATTCTTCAACCCCAGGAAATGGAGGATGAGTTTTTCATCTTTTAATAAGTTCCGCATGTCCTAGAAATTCTCCTTGTCTTTTATTGTTTTCCCCCCCCTCACTGCCGAGTCAAACCGACTGACTCTCTCTTACCAAAGGGGGCCACTTCTGTTTCAGTCGTATTTCAACAGCAGTTAAAACACTTCAGGATGGTCCCAACAACCAAAGCATTTGAATACAAAGGGGTGAAACGGCTCCACACTTGACAACATAACGGTTGATTTAACGTGACAGCTACCCTGAAGAGGAAGCGTCGACTTTTGACAGCAAAATGGTACATTTTTTTACCTTTCTGAATTTTGGCATCTGCTGCTGCAACGACACCAACAGTGAACAGCTCATCATTATTCTATGTTCTGTGGATTAATTACATCTAAATCCGTTACATCTAAATCCGTTACATCTAAATCCGTTACATCTAAATCCGTTACATCTAAATCCGTTACATCTAAATCTGTTACATCTAAATCTGTTACATCTAAATCCGTTACATCTAAATCCGTTACATCTAAATCCGTTACATCTAAATCCGTTACATCTAAATCCGTTACATCTACATTTACATTTCAGTCATTTAGCAGACGCTCTTATCCAGAGCGACTTACAGTAGTGAATACATTTCATTTCATGCATTTTTTTTTTTGGTACTTGCCCCCCGTGGGAATCGAACCCACAACCCTGGCATTGCACACACCATGCTGGCGTTGCAAACATAGATCATGGATTGGGTTACCAGGAGTTACTACTGAATGTTTTAGGTGTTACTGTGGCAGTAGATCATGGATTGGGTTAGCAGGAGTTACTACTGAATGTTTTAGGTGTTACTGTGGCAGTAGATCATGGATTGGGTTACCAGGAGTTACTACTGAATGTTTTAGGTGTTACTGTGGCAGTAGATCATGGATTGGGTTACCAGGAGTTACTACTGAATGTTTTAGGTATTACTGTGGCAGTAGATCATGGATTGGGTTAGCAGGAGTTACTACTGAATGTTTTAGGTGTTACTGTGGCAGTAGATTGGGTTACCAGGAGTTACTACTGAATGTTTTAGGTGTTACTGTGGCAGTAGATCATGGATTGGGTTACCAGGAGTTACTACTGAATGTTTTAGGTGTTACTGTGGCAGTAGATCATGGATTGGGTTACCAGGAGTTACTACTGAATGTTTTAGGTGTTACTGTGGCAGTAGATCATGGATTGGGTTACCAGGAGTTACTACTGAATGTTTTAGGTGTTACTGTGGCAGTAGATCATGGATTGGGTTACCAGGAGTTACTACTGAATGTTTTAGGTGTTATTGTGGCAGAGTGCTGAATGCGTCTGAAGATGGTTAACTACAACACGACTAGATTGGTTCATGACAACACAGACACACCAAGGTCAATGCTGATCAGTCATAACTGCTTGAATTTTAGGTATTCAAGCCTATCAGATCCTTCGTTAGTTCAACTTAGTTAACCAATGTTTGGAATTCAAAGTGAGAAATGTTTTGCCGTGCAATGATGGTTTATCAGGAATGTTACAGTTGGATCTGGTTTCAGATGTCAGGTTAAACCTAGAAATACATTTTCTCTCATGAACCTCATGTCTTACTGTGTTTTTTAAATTTTTTATTCCAGTTGTCAGGAATGGACACATCTCGGAGGAAACAGAGACCATCGCTGACCAGATGCAACTTCCTGTCCAGAGTGCCCTGACTGATGACTCTGAGGAGCCAGTCATCATGGGCTCCGAGGCCCTGGAGACCGTGGGGTCTGGATGGGAGGAGGACCAGGTCCTGGTGATGCTGGCTGCAGCTGAGCCAGAGGTTCCACCTGAAGTCCCTGCTGAGGCTGCAGCCGTGGAAGCAGAGGTCCCTTCAGAGGCTGTGGTTTTAGTAGAGGCTGTGGCCCCAGTGGAGGCGGCGATCCCTGTTGAGGCCGTCGTGGTTGAGGCCGCTCCTGTGGCAGAGGCTCCTGCTAAGACAGTGGTGTCTGACGAGGCCCCTGTTGTTGAAACTGGAGCTGCAGTGGAGGTGGTTACCCTGGTCGAGACAGCTGCACCTGTGGAAGCTGCTGCCCCAGTCGAGGTAGCTGCCCCCATTGAGGTGGCTGAAACGGTCCCAGAGCCAGCTTCAGCCCCAACAGAGGAGACCCCAGCTCCAGCTCCAACAGAGGAGACTCCAGCTCCAACAGAGGAGACCCCAGCTCCAGCCCCAGCAGAGGAGACCCCAGCTCCAGCCCCAACAGAGGAGACCCCAGCTCCAGCCCCAAAAGAGGAGACCCCAGCTCCAGCCCCAAAAGAGGAGACCCCAGCTCCAGCCCCAACAGAGGAGACCAAAGAAGCCCCAGCCCCTGAGCCTGTGGCCGCTGTCCCAGTGGGGGCCCCTGCTGCTGAGGCTGTGGCCGCTGTCCCAGAGGGGGCCCCTGCTGTGGAGGCCCCTGCACCCAGTGGCCCCATAACTGACCTTGTTGTTGCTGCTGAGCCTGCAGCAGAGCCAATAATCACCCCTGTGGCTGTGGAGGCCCCTGTAGCAGCCATTGCCAATGAGCCAGTGGAGGCCCCAGGACCAGTGGAGGCCCCAGGACCAGTAGAGGCCCCAGGTGAGGTGGCAGCTCCAGCCCCTGCCCCAGAGCTAATACCAGCCGCCCCTGCCCCAGAGCTAACACCAGCCGCCTCTGCCCCAGAGCTAACACCAGCCGCCCTTGCTCACGTGGCCCTGCCTACTCCTGCTACCTCAGACGCCCCAGCCCCTGCCCCAGAGCTAACACCAGCCGCCCTTGCTCCCGTGGCCCTGCCTACTCCTGCTACCTCAGACGCCCCAGCCCCTGCCCCAGAGCTAACACCAGCCGCCCTTGCTCCCGTGGCCCTGCCTACTCCTGCTACCTCAGACGCCCCAGCCCCTGCCCCAGAGCTAACACCAGCCGCCCTTGCTCCCGTGGCCCTGCCTACTCCTGCTACCTCAATCCCTGAGATTGATGGTATGTACTCCTTTACCGCTTCATCCTCACTGACACGATCACTCCTACATATTTAAACCGTCATAAAACCTCATCAAAATGTCAACCTTGTCTTAATAATATAATTGTATTTACCAGGTTCACAAATGGTCGCGTTGGGATATGGAGGAGTCACATTTCACCTCAGTAACACAGCGCCAACTGATTGTGCTGAGGGATAATTCAATTACACAGAGCAAATGGCTGCCATTTATTGTCCTGATTCACCCCAGGGAGGTTATGATTGTTCTTCCAGCTCATAGATTCACTAAATTGATATGTTAAACTAAAACGCCCGTCTCTCCTGATTTTGTAAATAAGGTGTGTCAGTCAGAGTCTATGTTGTAACCTGCCAGATCTGGCTTATCTGGAATATGGTTGGTCCTCCCCTGCCACAGGCACAAATAGCTGGGAAGACATCTCTGCAAACATGCGTGAAATGTGGGGAGAGACGGCGAGCGTGAGATGTGGGGAGAGACGGCGAGCGTGAGATGTGGGGAGAGACGGCGAGCGTGAGATGTGGGGAGAGACGGCGAGCGTGAGATGTGGGGAGAGACGGCGAGCGTGAGATGTGGGGAGAGACGGTGAGATGTGGGGAGAGACGGTGAGCGTGAGATGTGGGGAGAGACGGTGAGATGTGGGGAGAGACGGTGAGATGTGGGGAGAGACGGCGAGCGTGAGATGTGGGGAGAGACGGCGAGCGTGAGATGTGGGGAGAGACGGCGAGCGTGAGATGTGGGGAGAGACGGCGAGCGTGAGATGTGGGGAGAGACGGCGAGCGTGAGATGTGGGGAGAGACGGCGAGCGTGAGATGTGGGGAGAGACGGCGTGAGATGTGGGGAGAGACGGCGAGCGTGAGATGTGGGGAGAGACGGCGAGATGTGGGGAGAGACGGCGAGATGTGGGGAGAGACGGCGAGATGTGGGGAGAGACGGCGAGATGTGGGGAGAGACGGCGAGATGTGGGGAGAGACGGCGAGATGTGGGGAGAGACGGTGAGATGTTGGGAGAGACGGTGAGAGATGGAAGACCAACTGACCAACAGACCAGTGTATATTTACTCACCCACAGAGTTGTTTAAAGACTGTTGTACGGTGGAGTCTATAAATAGGTAAAAGGTATTCTAACAAACGTAGCATACCCCCCCCAAGGTCTCCATAGCCTCATTACCTGACTGGTTACCAGGAGGTATCAGACTCCGACACCGACTAGGGGGAGGTATCAGACACCGTCACCGACTAGGGGGAGGTATCCGACACCGTCACCGACTAGGGGGAGGTATCCGACACCGACACCGACTAGGGGGAGGTATCCGACACCGACTAGGGGGAGGTATCCGACACTGTCACCGACTAGGGGGAGGTATCCGACACTGTCACCGACTAGGGGGAGGTATCCGTCACCGACTAGGGGGAGGTATCCGACACCGTCACCGACTAGGGGGAGGGATCAGACACCGACTAGGGGGAGGGATCAGACACCGACTAGGGGAGGTATCCGATACTGTCACCGACTAGGGGGAGGTATCCGACACCGTCACCGACTAGGGGGAGGTATCCGTCACCGACTAGGGGGAGGTATCCGACACTGTCACCGACTAGGGGGAGGTATCCGACACTGTCACCGACTAGGGGAGGTATCAGACACCGACTAGGGGGAGGTATCAGACACCGACTAGGGGGAGGTATCAGACACCGACTAGGGGGAGGTATCCGACACCATCACCGACTAGGGGGAGGTATCCGACACCGACTAGGGGGAGGTATCCGACACCGACTAGGGGGAGGTATCCGACACCGACTAGGGGGAGGTATCCGACACCGACTAGGGGGAGGTATCCGACACCGACTAGGGGGAGGTATCCGACTCCGTCACCGACTAGGGGGAGGTATCCGACCGTCACCGACTAGGGGAGGTATCCGACACCGACTAGGAGGAGGTATCCGACACCGACTAGGGGGAGGTATCCGTCACCGTCACCGACTAGGGGAGGTATCCGTCACCGTCACCGACTAGGGGGAGGTATCCGACACCGACTAGGGGGAGGTATCCGACACCGACTAGGGGGAGGTATCCGACACCGACTAGGGGGAGGTATCCGACACCGTCACCGACTAGGGGGAGGTATCCGACACCGACTAGGGGGAGGTATCCGACACCGACTAGGGGGAGGTATCCGACACCGTCACCGACTAGGGGAGGTATCCGTCACCGACTAGGGGAGGTATCCGACACCGACTAGGGGAGGTATCCGATCACCGACTAGGGGAGGTATCCGACACCCACCGACTAGGGGGAGGTATCCGACACCGACTAGGGGGAGGTATCCGACACCGACTAGGGGGAGGTATCCGACACGCACCGACTAGGGGGAGGTATCCGTCACCGACTAGGGGAGGTATCCGACACCGACTAGGGGAGGTATCCGATCCGTCACCGACTAGGGGAGGTATCCGTCACCGTCACCGACTAGGGGAGGTATCCGACACCGTCACCGACTAGGGGAGGTATCCGACACCGTCACCGACTAGGGGAGGTATCCGACACCGACTAGGGGAGGTATCCGACACCGACTAGGGGAGGTATCCGACACCGACTAGGGGAGGTATCCGACACCGACTAGGGGAGGTATCCGACACCGACTAGGGGAGGTATCCGACACCGACTAGGGGAGGTATCCGTCACCGACTAGGGGAGGTATCCGTCACCGACTAGGGGGAGGTATCCGTCACCCGACTAGGGGGAGGTATCCGTCACCGACTAGGGGAGGTATCCGTCACCGACTAGGGGAGGTATCCGTCACCGACTAGGGGGAGGTATCCGACACCGACTAGGGGGAGGTATCCGACACCGACTAGGGGAGGTATCCGAACCACCGACTAGGGGGAGGTATAACCGTCACCGACTAGGGGGAGGTATCCGTCACCGACTAGGGGAGGTATCCGTCACCGACTAGGGGAGGTATCCGTCACCGACTAGGGGAGGTATGACCCGTCACCGACTAGGGGAGGTATCCGATCACCGACTAGGGGAGGTATCCGACACCGACTAGGGGAGGTATCCGACACCGACTAGGGGAGGTATCCGACACCGACTAGGGGAGGTATCCGACACCGACTAGGGGAGGTATCCGACACCGCACCGACTAGGGGAGGTATCCGACACCGACTAGGGGAGGTATCCGACACCGACTAGGGGAGGTATCCGACACCGTCACCGACTAGGGGAGGTATCCGACACCGACTAGGGGAGGTATCCGACACCGACTAGGGGAGGTATCCGACACCGACTAGGGGAGGTATCCGACACCGACTAGGGGAGGTATCCGACACCGACTAGGGGGAGGTATCCGACACACCGACTAGGGGAGGTATCCGACACCGTCACCGACTAGGGGAGGTATCCGACACCGTCACCGACTAGGGGAGGTATCCGACACCGTCACCGACTAGGGGAGGTATCCGACACCGTCACCGACTAGGGGAGGTATCCGACACCGTCACCGACTAGGGGAGGTATCCGACACCGTCACCGACTAGGGGAGGTATCACCGACACCGACTAGGGGAGGTATCCGTCACCGACTAGGGGAGGTATCCGACACCGACTAGGGGAGGTATCCGTCACCGACTAGGGGAGGTATCCGTCACCGACTAGGGGAGGTATCCGTCACCGACTAGGGGAGGTATCCGACACCGTCACCGACTAGGGGAGGTATCCGACACCGTCACCGACTAGGGGAGGTATCCGTCACACCGACTAGGGGGAGGTATCCGTCACCGACTAGGGGGAGGTATCCGTCACCGACTAGGGGGAGGTATCCGACACCGACTAGGGGAGGTATCCGACTCTCACCGACTAGGGGAGGTATCCGTCACCGACTAGGGGAGGTATCCGTCACCGACTAGGGGAGGTATCCGTCACCGACTAGGGGAGGTATCCGACACCGACTAGGGGGAGGTATCCGTCACCGACTAGGGGAGGTATCCGACACCGACTAGGGGAGGTATCCGTCACCGACTAGGGGAGGTATCCGACACCGACTAGGGGGAGGTATCCGACACCGACTAGGAGGAGGTATCCTACACCGACTAGGGGGAGGTATCCGACACCGACTAGGGGGAGGTATCCGACACCGTCACCGACTAGGGGGAGGTATCAGACACCGTCACCGACTAGGGGGAGGTATCCGACACCGACTAGGGGGAGTTATCCGACACCGACTAGGGGGAGGTATCAGACACCGTCACCAACTAGGGGGAGGTATCAGACACCGTCACCGACTAGGGGGAGGACACCGACTAGGGGGAGGAATCCGACACCGACTAGGGGGAGGAATCCGACACCGACTAGGGGGAGGTATCCGACACCGACTAGGGGAGGTATCCGTCACACCGACTAGGGGAGGTATCCGTCACCGTCACCGACTAGGGGAGGTATCCGACACCGTCACCGACTAGGGGAGGTATCCGACACCGTCACCGACTAGGGGAGGTATCCGACACCGTCACCGACTAGGGGAGGTATCCGACACCGTCACCGACTAGGGGAGGTATCCGACACCGTCACCGACTAGGGGAGGTATCCGACACCGTCACCGACTAGGGGAGGTATCCGACACCGTCACCGACTAGGGGAGGTATCCGACACCGTCACCGACTAGGGGGAGGTATCCGACACCGTCACCGACTAGGGGGAGGTATCCGACACCGACTAGGGGAGGTATCCGACACCGACTAGGGGAGGTATCCGTCACCGACTAGGGGAGGTATCCGTCACCGACTAGGGGTAGGTATCCGTCACCGACTAGGGGAGGTATCCGTCACCGACTAGGGGAGGTATCCGTCACCGACTAGGGGAGGTATCCGTCACCGACTAGGGGGAGGTATCCGTCACCGACTAGGGGAGGTATCCGTCACCGACTAGGGGGAGGTATCCGTCACCGACTAGGGGGAGGTATCCGTCACCGAGTAGGGGGAGGTATCCGTCACCGAGTAGGGGGAGGTATCCGTCACCGACTAGGGGAGGTATCCGACTCCGTCACCGACTAGGGGAGGTATCCGTCACCGACTAGGGGGAGGTATCCGTCACCGACTAGGGGAGGTATCCGATCACCGACTAGGGGAGGTATCCGACACCGACTAGGGGAGGTATCCGACACCGTCACCGACTAGGGGAGGTATCAGACACCGTCACCGACTAGGGGGAGGTATCCGACACCGACTAGGGGGAGTTATCCGACACCGACTAGGGGGAGGTATCAGACACCGTCACCAACTAGGGGGAGGTATCAGACACCGTCACCAACTAGGGGGAGGACACCGACTAGGGGGAGGAATCCGACACCGACTAGGGGGAGGAATCCGACACCGACTAGGGGGAGGTATCCGACACCGACTAGGGGGAGGTATCCGACACCGACTAGGGGGAGGTATCCGACACCGACTAGGGGAGGTATCCGTCACCGTCACCGACTAGGGGGAGGTATCCGACACCGTCACCGACTAGGGGGAGGTATCCGACACCGTCACCGACTAGGGGGAGGTATCCGACACCGTCACCGACTAGGGGAGGTATCCGACACCGTCACCGACTAGGGGAGGTATCCGACACCGTCACCGACTAGGGGAGGTATCCAGACACCGTCACCGACTAGGGGAGGTATCCGACACCGTCACCGACTAGGGGAGGTATCCGACACCGTCACCGACTAGGGGGAGGTATCCGACACCGTCACCGACTAGGGGGAGGTATCCGACACCGACTAGGAGGAGGTATCCGTCACCGACTAGGGGGAGGTATCCGTCACCGACTAGGGGTAGGTATCCGTCACCGACTAGGGGTAGGTATCCGTCACCGACTAGGGGAGGTATCCGATCACCGACTAGGGGAGGTATCCGTCACCGACTAGGGGAGGTATCCCGTCACCGACTAGGGGGAGGTATCCGTCACCGACTAGGGGAGGTATCCGATCACCGACTAGGGGAGGTATCCGTCACCGACTAGGGGGAGGTATCCGTCACCGACTAGGAGGAGGTATCCGTCACCGACTAGGGGAGGTATCCGTTCCGTCACCGACTAGGGGAGGTATCCGTCACCGACTAGGGGAGGTATCCGACACCGACTAGGGGAGGTATCCGTCACCGACTAGGGGAGGTATCCGACCCGTCACCGACTAGGGGAGGTATCCGACACCGTCACCGACTAGGGGAGGTATCCGACACCGTCACCGACTAGGGGAGGTATCCGTGTCACCGACTAGGGGGAGGTATCCGATCACCGACTAGGGGGAGGTATCCGAGTCACCGACTAGGGGAGGTATCCGACACCGACTAGGGGAGGTATCCGACACCGACTAGGGGAGGTATCGAACCGTCACCGACTAGGGGAGGTATCAGACCGTCACCGACTAGGGGAGGTATCAGACACCGACTAGGGGA
>NW_025547740.1:0-12500 GCF_905237065.1 Salmo salar
CTCTCTCCTCCCTCCCTCCCTCCCTCCCTCCCTCCCTCCCTCCCTCCCTCCCTCCCTCCCTCCCTCCCTCCCTCCCTCCCTCCCTCCCTCCCTCCCTCCCTCCCCTCTCTCTGGTTCTGACCATTACTCTCTCCTCCCTCCCTCCCTCCCTCCCCTCTCTCTGGTTCTGACCATTACTCTCCCCTCCCTCCCTCCCTCCCTCCCTCCCTCCCTCCCTCCCTCCCTCCCTCCCTCCCTCAATCCCCTCTCTCTGGTTCTGACCATTACTCTCTCCTCCCTCCCTCCCTCCCTCCCTCCCTCCCTCCCTCCCTCCCTCCCTCCCTCCTCCCTCCCTCCCTCCCCCCTCCCTCCCTCCCTCCCTCCCTCCCTCCCCTCTCTCTGGTTCTGACCATTACTCTCTCCTCCCTCCCTCCCTCCCTCCCCTCTCTCTGGTTCTGACCATTACTCTCCCCTCCCTCCCTCCCTCCCTCCCTCCTCCCTCCTCCCTCCCTCCTCCCTCCCTCCCTCCCCTCTCTCTGGTTCTGACCATTACTCTCCCCTCCCTCCCTCCCTCCCTCCCTCCCTCCCTCCCTCCCTCCCTCCCTCCCTCCCTCCCTCCCTCCCTCCCTCCCTCCCTCCCCTCTCTCTGGTTCTGACCATTACTCTCCCCTCCCTCCCTCCCTCCCTCCCTCCCCTCTCTCTGGTTCTGACCATTACTCTCTCCTCCCTCCCTCCCTCCCTCCCCCTCTCTGGTTCTGACCATTACTCTCTCCTCCCTCCCTCCCTCCCTCCCTCCCTCCCTCCCTCCCTCCCTCCCTCCCTCCCTCCCTCCCTCCCTCCCTCCCTCCCTCCCTCCCTCCCTCTGGTTCTGACCATTACTCTCCCTCCCTCCCTCCCTCCCTCCCTCCCTCCCTCCCTCCCTCCCTCCCTCCCTCCCTCCCTCCCTCCCTCCCTCCCTCCCTCCCTCCCTCCCTCCCTCCCTCCCTCTGGTTCTGACCATTACCCTCCCTCCCTCCCTCCCTCCCTCCCTCCCTCCCTCCCTCCCTCCCTCCCTCCCTCCCTCCCTCCCTCCCTCCCTCCCTCCCTCCCTCAATCCCCTCTCTCTGGTTCTGACCATTACTCTCTCCTCCCTCCCTCCCTCCCTCCCTCCCTCCCTGCTTCTAATACACATTATGTAAAGGGGAGGGAGAATGAGATAAGGAGATAGGGGAGAGGGGGAGAAGATGAGAAGAGGAGAGTGTGGAGAAGGATATATGAGACAGTTTGGACCAATGTAGCCTTGTGGTTGATTAAAAGACCCCCCCCCCATCCACAAAAGGGGACATATTATGTGGTTGATTAAAAACCCTGGGGTCTAAAAAAAACACTAGGGCTGAGAGGGCCCTAGTGGAGACGACTGGCTGAGAGGGCCCTAGTGGAGACGACTGGCTGAGAGGGCCCTAGTGGAGACGACTGGCTGAGAGGGCCCTAGTGGAGACGACTGGCTGAGAGGGCCCTAGTGGAGACGACTGGCTGAGAGGGCCCTAGTGGAGACGACTGGCTGAGAGGGCCCTAGTGGAGACGACTGGCTGAGAGGGTCCTAGTGGAGACGACTGGCTGAGAGGGCCCTAGTGGAGACGACTGGCTGAGAGGGCCCTAGTGGAGACGACTGGCTGAGAGGGCCCTAGTGGAGACGACTGGCTGAGAGGGCCCTAGTGGAGACGACTGGCTGAGAGGGCCCTAGTGGAGACGACTGGCTGAGAGGGCCCTAGTGGAGACGACTGGCTGAGAGGGTTCTAGTGGAGACGACTGGCTGAGAGGGCCCTAGTGGAGACGACTGGCTGAGAGGGCCCTAGTGGAGATGACTGGCTGAGAGGGCCCTAGTGGAGACGACTGGCTGAGAGGGCCCTAGTGGAGACGACTGGCTGAGAGGGCCCTAGTGGAGACGACTGGCTGAGAGGGTTCTAGTGGAGACGACTGGCTGAGAGGGCCCTAGTGGAGACGACTGGCTGAGAGGGCCCTAGTGGAGACGACTGGCTGAGAGGGCCCTAGTGGAGACGACTGGCTGAGAGGGCCCTAGTGGAGCCAGCACCCAACACCCACCACCCAGCACACTCAGTACCCTCAGAACCCTCATTACCCAGCACCCCCAGTACCCAGCACCAGAACCCAGTACTCACCACCCAGCACCCACAACCCACCACCCAGCACCCACCACCCACCACCAAGCACCCAGTAGCCTCAGCACCAACATTACCCAGCACCCTCAGCACCCAGTACCCTCAGTACCCTCAACATTTACACCCCTACTTCCCCCGGCTATGCTCCGTCTCCTCCCCCTCTCTTTCTCCACTACTATCTCCTCTGCCATACCCACCCCCCTCTCCTCCCTCTCTCTCTGCTCATCTCTACTCCTCTCTACTGCCTCTCTCTCTCTCTCTCTCTCTCTCTCTCTCTCTCTCGCTCTCTCTCTCTCTCTCTCTTTCTCTCTCTCTCTCTCTTCCTGACATATAGCATCAGGCTTGTTGAGCTTGACTCAGGTCACAACAGAAAAAAGATCCCCAGATGGAGAATTATACTTACAGGTGATCACGTCATTGTCCTGCTTTGAGACAGATTTTTATTTTACTAGCCCTGCAAATTATAATATCTCTAACAATATTAAAACATGTCACAAGTGTATATCGGTATAAGAGAATCATACCTGTGCTCCAGAACAGGATAATCAATATCACTGCAGGTATCATATCTGTCTCTAACTGGGGCTCCACTGAGCTATACCAGCCTACTGTCTTGGAGAGTAGACTGTAGAGTGGGAAATACTGCTAGACTATATGACCTCTATGTCATTAGTTTATTAGGTCATTGATGTGAGATAAACTTCTCAGCAACTTATCTTAGATCAGTGGTTGAACACACTACAGCAAACTGAAAAACTCCACAGGAAACTGACAAAGCAGCAACGTTTCAATAAGTGTGTCTTATAATATCACTTCTAACTTTCTACCAATGATGATCTCCTTCCTCCCGAAGTGTCCACTTGTTCACTTCTTCCCACAAATCTAAAAGCATTGGATTGGTGGAGGCATGGACTAGTGGGAGTTTCCACCATATTTCTTACACCAGTCATTTCAATGAAGGGAAGTGAACAAAGTGCACATTTTCGGAGAACAGAGAGATACATCGCCATATCGGTGCTCATCGGCCGTTGGACATTAACGTTACACAACAAGTTGGAAATCTTAAGTTCAACAATGAGTGGTTTGGAAGGAATCAGTGGCAAACTGCAAGCATTGCAAAGCAATCACTAGCCTGCTATTCAGTGGTGTGGGTGTGTGGTCCAGGTCCGGGTTGGTTAATAACCTCTTACATCTAGAAGTTCCGCTAGCGGAACACCTGCTCTAATATCCAATGATAGGCGTGGCGCGAATTACAAATTCCTCAAAAATACAAAAACTTCAATTTTTCAAACATATGACTATTTCACAGCATTTTAAAGACAAGACTCTCCTTTATCTAACCACACTGTCCGATTTCAAAAAGGCTTTACAGCGAAAGCAAAACATTAGATTATGTCAGCAGAGTACCCAGCCAGAAATAATCAGACACCCATTTTTCAAGCTAGCATATAATGTCACAAAAACCCAGAAGACAGCTAAATGCAGCACTAACCTTTTATGATCTTCATCAGATGACACACCTAGGACATTATGTTATACAATACATGCATGTTTTGTTCAATCAAGTTCATATTTATATCAAAAACCAGCTTTTTACATTAGCATGTGACGTTCAGAACTAGCATACCCCCGCAAACCTCCGGTGAATTTACTAAATTACTCACGATAAACGTTCACAAAAAACACAACAATTATTTTAAGAATTATAGATACAGAACTCCTTTGTGCAATCGAGGTGTCCGATTTTAAAAAAGCTTTTCGGTGAAAGTACATTTTGCAATATTCTGAGTAGGTAGCCCAGCAATCACGGCTAGCTATTTAGACACCCACCAAGTTTAGCCCTGACCAAACTCCGATTTACTATTACAAAAGTTTGATTACCTTTGGTGTTCTTCGTCAGAATGCACTCCCAGGACTGCTACTTCAATAACAAATGTTGGTTTGGTTCAAAATAATCCATAGTTACATCCAAATAGCGGCGTTTTGTTCGTGCGTTCAAGACACTATCCGAAGTGTAAATAACGGTCGCGCGCATGGCGCATTTCGTGACAAAAGATTTCTAAATATTCCATTACCGTACTTCGAAGCATGTCAACCGCTGTTTAAAATCAATTTTTATGCCATTTTTCTCGTAAAAAAGCGATAATATTCTGACCGGGAATGTCCATTTAGCTAAACAGAGGAAAGAAAACAAAGCATTCGGTCGACGCGGGCACGAGCCTGAGTCTCACAGTACTGTAACCAGCCACTATCCAAACGCGCTACTTTTTTTCAGCCAGAGCTTGCAAAGCCACGATTCAGCTTTTTGCCGCCTTCTGAGAGCCCATTGGAGCCGTAGGAAGTGTCACGTAACAGCAGAGATCCCGTGTAATGGATAGAGATAATCAAGAAGGGCAAGAAATTGTCAGACAGGGCACTTCCTGTATAGAATCTTCTCAGGTTTTGGCCTGCCAAATGAGTTCTGTACGTTTTTTATCCGGCTGTGAAAATACTGCCCCCTAGCCATGACAGGTTAAGTCATTTTACATAGACAAACACAGAATCATATGTGAGACAACAGCACCACCCTGTGGTCAAATCCCCACATTACACTAACAACACAGAATCATATGTGAGACAACAGCACCACCCTGTGGTCAAATCCCCACATTACACTAACAACACAGGATCATGTGTGAGACAACACCACCACCCTGTGGTCAAATCCCCACATTACACTAACAACACAGGATCATGTGTGAGACAACAGCACCACCCAGTGGTCAAATCCCCACATTACACTAACAACACAGAATCATATGTGAGACAACAGCACCACCCTGTGGTCAAATCCCCAAATTACACTAACACACAGAATCAATTCAATTTGCTTTATTGGCATGACGTAACAATTGTACAGGCATTTCACTACACTCACATTAACATCTGCTAACCATACGACCAATAAAAATGTTATTTGATTTAGGAGTGCTGGTCTAGAATCAGTTTATAAGCCTTTTAGATAGTAATTAATAAAGATTTTATGGACAGATCCCAGATCAGCACTACTAGATTACTCACACACACACACACACACACACACACACACACACACACACACACACACACACACACACACACACACACACACACACACACACACACACACACACACACACACACACTCCTTCTCAAAACCCATTGGAGGAGAAGGTCAGAGAGGAGGGACGTCTCGGGGTTTTCCTGACCTTTTGCGACAGCATGCCTTCTCCTGTTGGACACAACGTAAAATAATATTCAGAGTTATGAAGTTATGAAAACTGATTGTTTGGCAAATGTTGAACTTTTATAATATGGCTACTAATACTGGAAAAGCTAAATCAAAGTCCAAGTATACAGATTTTACGATATTCTTTCAGAAAAATGTAATAAGAATGAGAATGTACCTGGGTGACTTCACACTAAAAGTCTTGTAGTTTACTCATACTTCAAGTTATCCATCTGAAACTTTGCACATACACTGCTGCCATCTTGTGGACACTATTGGAATTACAACCAGAGTGATAGCTTTAACTGTGACCTTTCTCTTGCATTTCAAAGATGGTGGTAGAAAAATACCGGTTGTTTTTTTTTCTTTGTATTTTCTTTTACCAGATCTATTGTGTTATATTCTTCTACATTCATTTCACATCTCCACAAACTTCAAAGTGTTTCCTTTCAAATGGTACCAAGAATATGCATATCCTTGCTTCAGGGCCTGAGTTACAAGCAGTTAGATTTGAGTATGTCATTTAGGAGAACATTGATTAAAAAAAGGGTGTATCCCTATTAAACCCAGACGGGCCACACACACATATCCCCTGAATAGCAGGCTACTGATTGCTTTGAAATGCTTGTAGTTAGCCACTGACGCCTTCCTAACCACTCATTGTTGAATTTGCAACTTGCTGTGTAATGTTTATGTCCAACGGCCGATGACCACCGATACGTTTTATCTATAATTTGTCTTCATATGACAACGACTAAAGAGGATTCGCCAGTAGATTGTCGACTTAATTCATGATGATGACTGCTAGCTAAGATTTTGAAAAGTATGATGTCGACATGATCCGCTGTAACGCCCCGGCCATAGAGAGGGGTTTCTGTTCTTTGTTTTGGTTAGGCCAGGGTGTTACATTGGGTGGGCGTTCTATGTTCCTTTCTCTATGTTTTTGATATTTCTTTGTTTTTTGGGCCGTGTGTGGCTCCCAATCAGGCACAGCTGTAGTTCGTTGTTGCTGATTGGGAGTCACACATAAAGGAGCCTGTTTTTCCTTTGGGTTTTTTGTGGGTAATTGTTTTCCGTATGGCTTCTGTGCCTTATGGATAACTTTTTATGTTGCTTGTCATATTTTAGTGTTCAGTTTTCTCATTAAAATGAACGGACACTTACCACGCTGCATTTTGGTCTGATTTCTCTTCCCCTTCATCTGAGGACGACGAAGACAGCCGTTACATCCGTCCAATCAAAGCAACGGTAGATTTGACGTCATTTTTATCTGTGGCCCAATGACCTTGAGCCTTCTTGGATGGGCACTTCTAATGTAACTCTGTGGCAGCACCCAAAGGGGCTTGAATTTTCGAGCTCTACCTTTAGATTTGGCGGTGACGTAGTGTCCCGATGAGTGACAGAACACTGAGCCAATCACAGTGCAACGCTCTGTATTTTCCCGCTGGCCGCCCCACCACCACAGAAAACACTGAGCTGGGCTGAATCACCTGTATTTTGGAGCTGCTTGACTCAAGAAAACAACAAGGATACCATGTTTATATGCAGCTTTATTAACGGAAATATCTTTTACATTGTTTATAAACTGATATGTGACACGTATTAATGCCAAAATAACATGCAAAACAGGGAACCCCCCCCCCCACAAATGCTATAAATGTGGGTCTCGAAACAGTTGGGTCTCTGCCCCACCTGCCCTGAATGACGAGTCGCCACTGGTTGTACAGCTGTAAACATGTATGATAATAATCCGATCTAGTTGGAAAAGGGTTCAACAGGTTCATGTTCTGAGAGCTACGAAGAAACGAACGAAATGGGAAAAGAAAATTATGCATCAGAACGTAACAAAACAATACAGAGAGACTGGTAGAATCCCACTGCAGCAGAGACTGGTAGAATCCCACTGCAGCAGAGACTGGTAGAATCCCACTGTAACAGAGACTGGTAGAATCCCACTGTAACAGAGACTGGTAGAATCCCACTGTAACAGAGACTGGTAGAATCCCACTGTAACAGAGACTGGTAGAATCCCACTGCAGCAGAGACTGGTAGAATCCCACTGCAGCAGAGACTGGTAGAATCCCACTGCAGCAGAGACTGGTAGAATCCCACTGTAACAGAGACTGGTAGAATCCCACTGTAACAGAGACTGGTAGAATCCCACTGTAACAGAGACTGGTAGAATCCCACTGCAACAGAGACTGGTAGAATCCCACTGCAGCAGAGACTGGTAGAATCCCACTGCAGCAGAGACTGGTAGAATCCCACTGTAACAGAGACTGGTAGAATCCCACTGTAACAGAGACTGGTAGAATCCCACTGCAGCAGAGACTGGTAGAATCCCACTGCAGCAGAGACTGGTAGAATCCCACTGTAACAGAGACTGGTAGAATCCCACTGCAGCAGAGACTGGTAGAATCCCACTGCAGCAGAGACTGGTAGAATCCCACTGCAGCAGAGACTGGTAGAATCCCACTGTAACAGAGACTGGTAGAATCCCACTGTAGCAGAGACTGGTAGAATCCCACTGCAGCAGAGACTGGTAGAATCCCACTGTAGCAGAGACTGGTAGAATCCCACTGTAACAGAGACTGGTAGAATCCCACTGTAACAGAGACTGGTAGAATCCCACTGTAACAGAGACTGGTAGAATCCCACTGTAACAGAGACTGGTAGAATCCCACTGTAACAGAGACTGGTAGAATCCCACTGTAACAGAGACTGGTAGAATCCCACTGTAACAGAGACTGGTAGAATCCCACTGTAACAGAGACTGGTAGAATCCCACTGCAGCAGAGACTGGTAGAATCCCACTGTAACAGAGACTGGTAGAATCCCACTGTAACAGAGACTGGTAGAATCCCACTGTAACAGAGACTGGTAGAATCCCACTGTAGCAGAGACTGGTAGAATCCCACTGTAACAGAGACTGGTAGAATCCCACTGTAACAGAGACTGGTAGAATCCCACTGTAACAGAGACTGGTAGAATCCCACTGCAGCAGAGACTGGTAGAATCCCACTGCAGCAGAGACTGGTAGAATCCCACTGCAGCAGAGACTGGTAGAATCCCACTGTAACAGAGACTGGTAGAATCCCACTGCAGCAGAGACTGGTAGAATCCCACTGTAACAGAGACTGGTAGAATCCCACTGCAGCAGAGACTGGTAGAATCCCACTGTAACAGAGACTGGTAGAATCCCACTGCAGCAGAGACTGGTAGAATCCCACTGTAACAGAGACTGGTAGAATCCCACTGTAGCAGAGACTGGTAGAATCCCACTGCAGCAGAGACTGGTAGAATCCCACTGTAACAGAGACTGGTAGAATCCCACTGCAACAGAGACTGGTAGAATCCCACTGCAGCAGAGACTGGTAGAATCCCACTGTAGCAGAGACTGGTAGAATCCCACTGCAGCAGAGACTGGTAGAATCCCACTGTAACAGAGACTGGTAGAATCCCACTGCAGCAGAGACTGGTAGAATCCCACTGTAACAGAGACTGGTAGAATCCCACTGTAACAGAGACTGGTAGAATCCCACTGTAACAGAGACTGGTAGAATCCCACTGTAACAGAGACTGGTAGAATCCCACTGTAACAGAGACTGGTAGAATCCCACTGTAGCAGAGACTGGTAGAATCCCACTGTAGCAGAGACTGGTAGAATCCCACTGTAACAGAGACTGGTAGAATCCCACTGCAGCAGAGACTGGTAGAATCCCACTGTAACAGAGACTGGTAGAATCCCACTGTAACAGAGACTGGTAGAATCCCACTGTAACAGAGACTGGTAGAATCCCACTGTAACAGTGACTGGTAGAATCCCACTGCAGCAGAGACTGGTAGAATCCCACTGTAACAGTGACTGGTAGAATCCCACTGTAACAGTGACTGGTAGAATCCCACTGTAACAGTGACTGGTAGAATCCCACTGCAACAGAGACTGGTAGAATCCCACTGCAGCAGAGACTGGTAGAATCCCACTGCAGCAGAGACTGGTAGAATCCCACTGCAGCAGAGACTGGTAGAATCCCACTGTAACAGAGACTGGTAGAATCCCACTGTAACAGAGACTGGTAGAATCCCACTGTAACAGAGACTGGTAGAATCCCACTGCAGCAGAGACTGGTAGAATCCCACTGTAACAGAGACTGGTAGAATCCCACTGTAACAGACACTGGTAGAATCCCACTGTAACAGAGACTGGTAGAATCCCACTGTAACAGAGACTGGTAGAATCCCACTGTAACAGAGACTGGTAGAATCCCACTGTAGCAGAGACTGGTAGAATCCCACCGTAGCAGAGACTGGTAGAATCCCACTGTAACAGTGACTGGTAGAATCCCACTGTAACAGAGACTGGTAGAATCCCACTGCAGCAGAGACTGGTAGAATCCCACTGCAGCAGAGACTGGTAGAATCCCACTGTAACAGAGACTGGTAGAATCCCACTGTAACAGAGACTGGTAGAATCCCAATGTAACAGAGACTGGTAGAATCCCACTGTAGCAGTGATAGGTAGAATCCCACTGTAGCAGTGATAGGTAGAATCCCACTGTAACAGAGACTGGTAGAATCCCACTGCAGCACTGTCAGACCCAGCCCTAGTGTTACTGATAACAGACCCTAGTGTTACTGATAACAGACCCTGCCCTAGTGTTACTGATAACAGACCCTAGTGTTACTGACAACAGACCCTAGTGTTACTGATAACAGACCCTAGTGTTACTGACAACAGACCCTAGTGTTACTGACAACAGACCCAGCCCTAGTGTTACTGATAACAGACCCTAGTGTTACTGACAACAGACCCCAGCCCTAGTGTTACTGATAACAGACCCTAGTGTTACTGATAACAGACCCTAGTGTTACTGATAACAGACCCTAGTGTTACTGACAACAGACCCTAGTGTTACTGATAACAGACCCCAGTGTTACTGACAACAGACCCTAGTGTTACTGACAACAGACCCTAGTGTTACTGACAACAGACCCAGCCCTAGTGTTACTGACAACAGACAAAGCCCTAGTGTTACTGACAACAGACCCAGCCCTAGTGTTACTGATAACAGACCCTAGTGTTACTGACAACAGACCCTAGTGTTACTGATAACAGACCCAGCCCTAGTGTTACTGACAACAGACAAAGCCCTAGTGTTTCTGACAACAGACCCAGCCCTAGTGTTACTGATAACAGACCCTAGTGTTACTGACAACAGACCCGAGTGTTACTGATAACAGACCCTAGTGTTACTGACAACAGACCCTAGTGTTACTGACAACAGACCCAGCCCTATTGTTACTGATAACAGACCCTAGTGTTACTGACAACAGACCCTAGTGTTACTGACAACAAACCCAGCCCTAGTGTTACTGACAACAGACCCTAGTGTTACTGATAACAGACTCTAGTGTAACTGATAACAGACCCTAGTGTTACTGACAACAGACCCTAGTGTTACTGACAACAGACCCTAGTGTTACTGACAACAGACCCAGCCCTAGTGTTACTGATAACAGACCCTAGTGTTACTGTAAACAGACCCAGCCCTAGTGTTACTGATAACAGACCCTAGTGTTACTGATAACAGACCCAGCCCTAGTGTTACTGACAACAGACCCTAGTGTTACTGACAACAGACCCTAGTGTTACTGACAACAGACCCTAGTGTTACTGATAACAGACCCTAGTGTTACTGACAACAGACCCTAGTGTTACTGATAACAGACCCCAGTGTTACTGACAACAGACCCAGCCCTAGTGTTACTGATAACAGATCCTAGTGTTACTGACAACAGACCCTAGTGTTACTGACAACAGACCCTAGTGTTACTGATAACAGACCCTAGTGTTACTGACAACAGACCCTAGTGTTACTGACAACAGACCCAGCCCTAGTGTTACTGATAACAGACCCAGCCCTAGTGTTACTGATAACAGACCCTAGTGTTACTGACAACAGACCCTAGTGTTACTGACAACAGACCCTAGTGTTACTGACAACAGACCCTAGTGTTACTGATAACAGACCCTAGTGTTACTGATAACAAACCCTAGTGTTACTGACAACAGACCCTAGCGTTACTGATAACAGACCCAGCCCTAGTGTTACTGATAACAGACCCAGCCCTAGTGTTACTGACAACAGACCCTAGTGTTACTGACAACAGACCCTAGTGTTACTGATAACAGACCCTAGTGTTACTGACAACAGACCCTAGTGTTACTGACAACAGACCCAGCCCTAGTGTTACTGATAACAGACCCTAGTGTTACTGACAACAGACCCCAGCCCTAGTGTTACTGATAACAGACCCTAGTGTTACTGACAACAGACCCAGCCCTAGTGTTACTGATAACAGACCCTAGTGTTACTGATAACAGACCCTAGTGTTACTGACAACAGACCCTAGTGTTACTGACAACAGACCCAGCCCTAGTGTTACTGACAACAGACCCTAGTGTTACTGACAACAGACCCAGCCCTAGTGTTACTGATAACAGACCCTAGTGTTACTGACAACAGACCCCAGCCCTAGTGTTACTGATAACAGACCCTAGTGTTACTGACAACAGACCCTAGTGTTACTGACAACAGACCCAGCCCTAGTGTTACTGACAACAGACCCTAGTGTTACTGACAACAGACCCAGCCCTAGTGTTACTGATAACAGACCCTAGTGTTAATGATAACAGACCCTAGTGTTACTGACAACAGACCCTAGTGTTACTGACACCAGACCCAGCCCTAGTGTTACTGACAACAGACCCTAGTGTTACTGACAACAGACCCAGCCCTAGTGTTACTGATAACAGACCCTAGTGTTACTGACAACAGACCCCAGCCCTAGTGTTACTGATAACAGACCCTAGTGTTACTGACAACAGACCCAGCCCTAGTGTTACTGATAACAGACCCTAGTGTTACTGACAACAGACCCTAGTGTTACTGATAACACACCCTAGTGTTAATGACAACAGACCCTAGTGTTACTGATAACAGACCCTAGTGTTACTGACAACAGACCCTAGTGTTACCTACACCAGACCCAGCCCTAGTGTTACTGACAACAGACCCTAGTGTTACTGACAACAGACCCAGCCCTAGTGTTAC
>NW_025547740.1:22500-55000 GCF_905237065.1 Salmo salar
GGTGTATGTAGATTGTAGAGGTGAAGTCCCCTGGTCCAGATGGGTGTATGTAGATTGTAGAGGTGAAGTCCCCTGGTCCAGATGGGTGTATGTAGATTGTAGAGGTGAAGTCCCCTGGTCCAGATGGGTGTATGTAGATTGTAGAGGTGAAGTCCCCTGGTCCAGATGGGTGTATGTAGATTGTAGAGGTGAAGTCCCCTGGTCCAATAACAGATGGGTGAATATAGATTGTACAGGTGTAGTCCCCTGGTCCAGATGGGTGTATGTAGATTGTAGAGGTGAAGTCCCCTGGTCCAATAACAGATGGGTGTATGTAGATTGTAGTGGTGAAGTCCCCTGGTCCAGATGGGTGTATGTAGATTGTAGAGGTGAAGTCCCCTGGTCCAGATGGGTGTATGTAGATTGTAGAGGTGAAGTCCCCTGGTCCAGATGGGTGTATGTAGATTGTAGAGGTGAAGTCCCCTGGTCCAATAACAGATGGGTGAATATAGATTGTACAGGTGTAGTCCCCTGGTCCAGATGGGTGTATGTAGATTGTAGAGGTGAATTCCCCTGGTCCAATAACAGATGGGTGTATGTAGATTGTAGTGGTGAAGTCCCCTGGTCCAGATGGGTGTATGTAGATTGTAGAGGTGAAGTCCCCTGGTCCAGATGGGTGTATGTGGATTGTAGAGGTGAAGTCCCCTGGTCCAGATGGGTGTATGTAGATTGTAGAGGTGAAGTCCCCTGGTCCAATAACAGATGGGTGTATGTAGATTGTAGAGGTGAAGTCCCCTGGTCCAGATGGGTGTATGTAGATTGTAGAGGTGAAGTCCCCTGGTCCAATAACAGATGGGTGTATGTAGATTGTAGAGGTGAAGTCCCCTGGTCCAGATGGGTGTATGTAGATTGTAGAGGTGAAATCCCCTGGTCCAGATGGGTGTATGTAGATTGTAGAGGTGAAATCCCCTGGTCCAGATGGGTGTATGTAGATTGTAGAGGTGAAGTCCCCTGGTCCAGATGGGTGTATGTAGATTGTAGAGGTGAAGTCCCCTGGTCCAGATGGGTGTATGTAGATTGTAGAGGTGAAGTCCCCTGGTCCAGATGGGTGTATGTAGATTGTAGAGGTGAAGTCCCCTGGTCCAGATGGGTGTATGTAGATTGTAGAGGTGAAGTCCCCTGGTCCAATAACAGATGGGTGAATATAGATTGTACAGGTGTAGTCCCCTGGTCCAGATGGGTGTATGTAGATTGTAGAGGTGAAGTCCCCTGGTCCAATAACAGATGGGTGTATGTAGATTGTAGTGGTGAAGTCCCCTGGTCCAGATGGGTGTATGTAGATTGTAGAGGTGAAGTCCCCTGGTCCAGATGGGTGTATGTAGATTGTAGAGGTGAAGTCCCCTGGTCCAGATGGGTGTATATAGATTGTAGAGGTGAAGTCCCCTGGTCCAATAACAGATGGGTGTATGTAGATTGTAGAGGTGAAGTCCCCTGGTCCAGATGGGTGTATGTAGATTGTAGAGGTGAAGTCACCTGGTCCAGATGGGTGTATGTAGATTGTAGAGGTGAAGTCCCCTGGTCCAATAACAGATGGGTGTATGTAGATTGTAGAGGTGAAGTCCCCTGGTCCAATAACAGATGGGTGTATGTAGATTGTAGAGGTGAAGTCCCCTGGTCCAGATGGGTGTATGTAGATTGTAGAGGTGAAGTCCCCTGGTCCAGATGGGTGTATGTAGATTGTAGAGGTGAAATCCCCTGGTCCAGATGGGTGTATGTAGATTGTAGAGGTGAAGTCCCCTGGTCCAGATGGGTGTATGTAGATTTTAGAGGTGAAGTCCCCTGGTCCAGATGGGTGTAAGTAGATTGTAGAGGTGAAGTCCCCTGGTCCAGATGGGTGTATGTAGATTGTAGAGGTGAAGTCCCCTGGTCCAGATGGGTGTATGTAGATTGTAGAGGTGAAGTCCCCTGGTCCAGATGGGTGTATGTAGATTGTAGTGGTGAAGTCCCCTGGTCGAATAACAGATGGGTGAATATAGATTGTACAGGTGTAGTCCCCTGCTCCAGATGGGTGTATGTAGATTGTAGAGGTGAATTCCCCTGGTCCAATAACATATGGGTGTATGTAGATTGAATTGGTGAAGTCCCCTGGTCCAGATGGGTGTATGTAGATTGTGGAGGTGAAGTCCCCTGGTCCAGATGGGTGTATGTAGATTGTAGATGTGAAATCCCCTGGTCCAGATGGGTGTATGTAGATTGTAGAGGTGAAGTCCCCTGGTCCAATAACAGATGGGTGAATATAGATTGTACATGTGTAGTCCCCTGGTCCAGATGGGTGTATGTAGATTGTAGAGGTGAAGTCCCCTGGTCCAATAACAGATGGGTGTATGTAGATTGTAGTGGTGAAGTCCCCTGGTCCAGATGGGTGTATGTAGATTGTAGAGGTGAAGTCCCCTGGTCCAGATGGGTGTATGTAGATTGTAGAGGTGAAGTCCCCTGGTCCAGATGGGTGTATATAGATTGTAGAGGTGAAGTCCCCTGGTCCAATAACAGATGGGTGTATGTAGATTGTAGAGGTGAAGTCCCCTGGTCCAGATGGGTGTATGTAGATTGTAGAGGTGAAGTCACCTGGTCCAGATGGGTGTATGTAGATTGTAGAGGTGAAGTCCCCTGGTCCAATAACAGATGGGTGTATGTAGATTGTAGAGGTGAAGTCCCCTGGTCCAATAACAGATGGGTGTATGTAGATTGTAGAGGTGAAGTCCCCTGGTCCAGATGGGTGTATGTAGATTGTAGAGGTGAAGTCCCCTGGTCCAGATGGGTGTATGTAGATTGTAGAGGTGAAATCCCCTGGTCCAGATGGGTGTATGTAGATTGTAGAGGTGAAGTCCCCTGGTCCAGATGGGTGTATGTAGATTTTAGAGGTGAAGTCCCCTGGTCCAGATGGGTGTAAGTAGATTGTAGAGGTGAAGTCCCCTGGTCCAGATGGGTGTATGTAGATTGTAGAGGTGAAGTCCCCTGGTCCAGATGGGTGTATGTAGATTGTAGAGGTGAAGTCCCCTGGTCCAGATGGGTGTATGTAGATTGTAGTGGTGAAGTCCCCTGGTCGAATAACAGATGGGTGAATATAGATTGTACAGGTGTAGTCCCCTGCTCCAGATGGGTGTATGTAGATTGTAGAGGTGAATTCCCCTGGTCCAATAACATATGGGTGTATGTAGATTGAATTGGTGAAGTCCCCTGGTCCAGATGGGTGTATGTAGATTGTGGAGGTGAAGTCCCCTGGTCCAGATGGGTGTATGTAGATTGTAGATGTGAAATCCCCTGGTCCAGATGGGTGTATGTAGATTGTAGAGGTGAAGTCCCCTGGTCCAATAACAGATGGGTGAATATAGATTGTACATGTGTAGTCCCCTGGTCCAGATGGGTGTATGTAGATTGTAGAGGTGAAGTCCCCTGGTCCAATAACAGATGGGTGTATGTAGATTGTAGTGGTGAAGTCCCCTGGTCCAGATGGGTGTATGTAGATTGTAGAGGTGAAGTCCCCTGGTCCAGATGGGTGTATGTAGATTGTAGAGGTGAAGTCCCCTGGTCCAGATGGGTGTATGTAGATTGTAGAGGTGAAGTCCCCTGGTCCAGATGGGTGTATGTAGATTGTAGAGGTGAAGTCCCCTGGTCCAATAACAGATGGGTGTATGTAGATTGTAGAGGTGAAGTCCCCTGGTCCAGATGGGTGTATGTAGATTGTAGAGGTGAAGTCCCCTGGTCCAGATGGGTGTATGTAGATTGTAGAGGTGAAGTCCCCTGGTCCAGATGGGTGTATGTGGATTGTAGAGGTGAAGTCCCCTGGTCCAATAACAGATGGGTGTATGTAGATTGTAGATGTGAAGTCCCCTGGTCCACATGGGTGTATGTAGATTGTAGATGTGAAGTCCCCTGGTCCAATAACAGATGGGTGTATGTAGATTGTAGTGGTGAAGTCCCCTGGTCCAGATGGGTGTATGTAGATTGTAGAGGTGAAGTCCCCTGGTCCAGATGGGTGTATATAGATTGTAGAGGTGAAATCCCCTGGTCCAGATGGGTGTATGTAGATTGTAGAGGTGAAGTCCCCTGGTCCAGATGGGTGTATGTAGATTGTAGAGATGAAGTCCCCTGGTCCAGATGGGTGTATGTAGATTGTAGTGGTAAGGTCCCCTGGTCCAGATGGGTGTATGTAGATTGTAGAGGTGAAGTCCCCTGGTCCAGATGGGTGTATGTAGATTGTAGAGGTGAAGTCCCCTGGTCCAATAACAGATGGGTGAATATAGATTGTACAGGTGTAGTCCCCTGGTCCAGATGGGTGTATGTAGATTGTAGAGGTGAAGTCCCCTGGTCCAATAACAGATGGGTGTATGTAGATTGTAGTGGTGAAGTCCCCTGGTCCAGATGGGTGTATGTAGATTGTAGAGGTGAAGTCCCCTGGTCCAGATGGGTGTATGTAGATTGTAGAGGTGAAGTCCCCTGGTCCAGATGGGTGTATGTAGATTGTAGAGGTGAAGTCCCCTGGTCCAATAACAGATGGGTGAATATAGATTGTACAGGTGTAGTCCCCTGGTCCAGATGGGTGTATGTAGATTGTAGAGGTGAATTCCCCTGGTCCAATAACAGATGGGTGTATGTAGATTGTAGTGGTGAAGTCCCCTGGTCCAGATGGGTGTATGTAGATTGTAGAGGTGAAGTCCCCTGGTCCAGATGGGTGTATGTAGATTGTAGAGGTGAAGTCCCCTGGTCCAGATGGGTGTATATAGATTGTAGAGGTGAAGTCCCCTGGTCCAATAACAGATGGGTGTATGTAGATTGTAGAGGTGAAGTCCCCTGGTCCAATAACAGATGGGTGTATGTAGATTGTAGAGGTGAAGTCCCCTGGTCCAGATGGGTGTATGTAGATTGTAGAGGTGAAGTCCCCTGGTTCAATAACAGATGGGTGTATGTAGATTGTAGAGGTGAAGTCCCCTGGTCCAGATGGGTGTATGTAGATTGTAGAGGTGAAATCCCCTGGTCCAGATGGGTGTATGTAGATTGTAGAGGTGAAGTCCCCTGGTCCAGATGGGTGTATGTAGATTGTAGAGGTGAAGTCCCCTGGTCCAGATGGGTGTATGTAGATTGTAGAGGTGAAGTCCCCTGGTCCAGATGGGTGTATGTAGATTGTAGAGGTGAAGTCCCCTGGTCCAGATGGGTGTATGTAGATTGTAGAGGTGAAGTCCCCTGGTCGAATAACAGATGGGTGAATATAGATTGTACAGGTGTAGTCCCCTGCTCCAGATGGGTGTATGTAGATTGTAGAGGTGAATTCCCCTGGTCCAATAACATATGGGTGTATGTAGATTGACATGGTGAAGTCCCCTGGTCCAGATGGGTGTATGTAGATTGTGGAGGTGAAGTCCCCTGGTCCAGATGGGTGTATGTAGATTGTAGATGTGAAATCCCCTGGTCCAGATGGGTGTATGTAGATTGTAGAGGTGAAGTCCCCTGGTCCAATAACAGATGGGTGAATATAGATTGTACATGTGTAGTCCCCTGGTCCAGATGGGTGTATGTAGATTGTAGAGGTGAAGTCCCCTGGTCCAATAACAGATGGGTGTATGTAGATTGTAGTGGTGAAGTCCCCTGGTCCAGATGGGTGTATGTAGATTGTAGAGGTGAAGTCCCCTGGTCCAATAACAGATGGGTGTATGTAGATTGTAGAGGTGAAGTCCCCTGGTCCAGATGGGTGTATGTAGATTGTAGAGGTGAAGTCCCCTGGTCCAGATGGGTGTATGTAGATTGTAGAGGTGAAGTCCCCTGGTCCAGATGGGTGTATGTAGATTGTAGAGGTGAAGTCCCCTGGTCCAATAACAGATGGGTGTATGTAGATTGTAGAGGTGAAGTCCCCTGGTCCAGATGGGTGTATGTAGATTGTAGAGGTGAAGTCCCCTGGTCCAGATGGGTGTATGTGGATTGTAGAGGTGAAGTCCCCTGGTCCAATAACAGATGGGTGTATGTAGATTGTAGATGTGAAGTCCCCTGGTCCACATGGGTGTATGTAGATTGTAGATGTGAAGTCCCCTGGTCCAATAACAGATGGGTGTATGTAGATTGTAGTGGTGAAGTCCCCTGGTCCAGATGGGTGTATGTAGATTGTAGAGGTGAAGTCCCCTGGTCCAGATGGGTGTATATAGATTGTAGAGGTGAAATCCCCTGGTCCAGATGGGTGTATGTAGATTGTAGAGGTGAAGTCCCCTGGTCCAGATGGGTGTATGTAGATTGTAGAGGTGAAGTCCCCTGGTCCAGATGGGTGTATGTAGATTGTAGTGGTAAGGTCCCCTGGTCCAGATGGGTGTATGTAGATTGTAGAGGTGAAGTCCCCTGGTCCAGATGGGTGTATGTAGATTGTAGAGGTGAAGTCCCCTGGTCCAATAACAGATGGGTGAATATAGATTGTACAGGTGTAGTCCCCTGGTCCAGATGGGTGTATGTAGATTGTAGAGGTGAAGTCCCCTGGTCCAATAACAGATGGGTGTATGTAGATTGTAGTGGTGAAGTCCCCTGGTCCAGATGGGTGTATGTAGATTGTAGAGGTGAAGTCCCCTGGTCCAGATGGGTGTATGTAGATTGTAGAGGTGAAGTCCCCTGGTCCAGATGGGTGTATGTAGATTGTAGAGGTGAAGTCCCCTGGTCCAATAACAGATGGGTGAATATAGATTGTACAGGTGTAGTCCCCTGGTCCAGATGGGTGTATGTAGATTGTAGAGGTGAATTCCCCTGGTCCAATAACAGATGGGTGTATGTAGATTGTAGTGGTGAAGTCCCCTGGTCCAGATGGGTGTATGTAGATTGTAGAGGTGAAGTCCCCTGGTCCAGATGGGTGTATGTAGATTGTAGAGGTGAAGTCCCCTGGTCCAGATGGGTGTATATAGATTGTAGAGGTGAAGTCCCCTGGTCCAATAACAGATGGGTGTATGTAGATTGTAGAGGTGAAGTCCCCTGGTCCAATAACAGATGGGTGTATGTAGATTGTAGAGGTGAAGTCCCCTGGTCCAGATGGGTGTATGTAGATTGTAGAGGTGAAGTCCCCTGGTCCAGATGGGTGTATGTAGATTGTAGAGGTGAAGGTCCAATAACAGATGGGTGTATGTAGATTGTAGAGGTGAAGTCCCCTGGTCCAGATGGGTGTATGTAGATTGTAGAGGTGAAGTCCCCTGGTCCAGATGGGTGTATGTAGATTGTAGAGGTGAAGTCCCCTGGTCCAGATGGGTGTATGTAGATTGTAGAGGTGAAGTCCCCTGGTCCAATAACAGATGGGTGTATGTAGATTGTAGAGGTGAAGTCCCCTGGTCCAGATGGGTGTATGTAGATTGTAGAGGTGAAGTCCCCTGGTCCAATAACAGATGGGTGTATGTAGATTGTAGAGGTGAAGTCCCCTGGTCCAGATGGGTGTATGTAGATTGTAGAGGTGAAATCCCCTGGTCCAGATGGGTGTATGTAGATTGTAGAGGTGAAGTCCCCTGGTCCAGATGGGTGTATGTAGATTGTAGAGGTGAAGTCCCCTGGTCCAGATGGGTGTATGTAGATTGTAGAGGTGAAGTCCCCTGGTCCAGATGGGTGTATGTAGTTTGTAGAGGTGAAGTCCCCTGGTCCAGATGGGTGTATGTAGATTGTAGAGGTGAAGTCCCCTGGTCGAATAACAGATGGGTGAATATAGATTGTACAGGTGTAGTCCCCTGCTCCAGATGGGTGTATGTAGATTGTAGAGGTGAATTCCCCTGGTCCAATAACATATGGGTGTATGTAGATTGAATTGGTGAAGTCCCCTGGTCCAATAACAGATGGGTGTATGTAGATTGTAGAGGTGAAGTCCCCTGGTCCAGATGGGTGTATGTAGATTGTAGAGGTGAAGTCCCCTGGTCCAGATGGGTGTATGTAGATTGTAGAGGTGAAGTCCCCTGGTCCAGATGGGTGTATGTAGATTGTAGAGGTGAAGTCCCCTGGTCCAATAACAGATGGGTGTATGTAGATTGTAGAGGTGAAGTCCCCTGGTCCAGATGGGTGTATGTAGATTGTAGAGGTGAAGTCCCCTGGTCCAGATGGGTGTATGTGGATTGTAGAGGTGAAGTCCCCTGGTCCAATAACAGATGGGTGTATGTAGATTGTAGATGTGAAGTCCCCTGGTCCACATGGGTGTATGTAGATTGTAGATGTGAAGTCCCCTGGTCCAATAACAAATGGGTGTATGTAGATTGTAGTGGTGAAGTCCCCTGGTCCAGATGGGTGTATGTAGATTGTAGAGGTGAAGTCCCCTGGTCCAGATGGGTGTATATAGATTGTAGAGGTGAAATCCCCTGGTCCAGATGGGTGTATGTAGATTGTAGAGGTGAAGTCCCCTGGTCCAGATGGGTGTATGTAGATTGTAGAGGTGAAGGTCCAATAACAGATGGGTGTATGTAGATTGTAGAGGTGAAGTCCCCTGGTCCAGATGGGTGTATGTAGATTGTAGAGGTGAAGTCCCCTGGTCCAGATGGGTGTATGTAGATTGTAGAGGTGAAGTCCCCTGGTCCAGATGGGTGTATGTAGATTGTAGTGGTGAAGTCCCCTGGTCCAGATGGGTGTATGTAGATTGTAGAGGTGTAGTCCCCTGGTCCAGATGGGTGTATGTAGATTGTAGAGGTGAAGGTCCAATAACAGATGGGTGTATGTAGATTGTAGAGGTGAAGTCCCCTGGTCCAGATGGGTGTATGTAGATTGTAGAGGTGAAGTCCCCTGGTCCAATAACAGATGGGTGTATGTAGATTGTAGTGGTGAAGTCCCCTGGTCCAGATGGGTGTATGTAGATTGTAGAGGTGAAGTCCCCTGGTCCAGATGGGTGTATGTAGATTGTAGAGGTGAAGTCCCCTGGTCCAGATGGGTGTATGTAGATTGTAGAGGTGAAGTCCCCTAGTCCAGATGGGTGTATGTAGATTGTAGAGGTGAAGTCCCCTGGTCCAGATGGGTGTATGTGGATTGTAGAGGTGAAGTCCCCTGGTCCAATAACAGATGGGTGTATGTAGATTGTAGATGTGAAGTCCCCTGGTCCACATGGGTGTATGTAGATTGTAGATGTGAAGTCCCCTGGTCCAATAACAGATGGGTGTATGTAGATTGTAGTGGTGAAGTCCCCTGGTCCAGATGGGTGTATGTAGATTGTAGAGGTGAAGTCCCCTGGTCCAGATGGGTGTATGTAGATTGTAGAGGTGAAGGTCCAATAACAGATGGGTGTATGTAGATTGTAGAGGTGAAGTCCCCTGGTCCAGATGGGTGTATGTAGATTGTAGTGGTGAAGTCCCCTGGTCCAGATGGGTGTATGTAGATTGTAGAGGTGAAGTCCCCTGGTCCAGATGGGTGTATGTAGATTGTAGAGGTGAAGGTCCAATAACAGATGGGTGTATGTAGATTGTAGAGGTGAAGTCCCCTGGTCCAATAACAGATGGGTGTATGTAGATTGTAGTGGTGAAGTCCCCTGGTCCAGATGGGTGTATGTAGATTGTAGAGGTGAAGTCCCCTGGTCCAGATGGGTGTATGTAGATTGTAGAGGTGAAGTCCCCTGGTCCAGATGGGTGTATGTAGATTGTAGAGGTGAAGTCCCCTGGTCCAGATGGGTGTATGTAGATTGTAGAGGTGAAGTCCCCTAGTCCAGATGGGTGTATGTAGATTGTAGAGGTGAAGTCCCCTGGTCCAGATGGGTGTATGTGGATTGTAGAGGTGAAGTCCCCTGGTCCAATAACAGATGGGTGTATGTAGATTGTAGATGTGAAGTCCCCTGGTCCACATGGGTGTATGTAGATTGTAGATGTGAAGTCCCCTGGTCCAATAACAGATGGGTGTATGTAGATTGTAGTGGTGAAGTCCCCTGGTCCAGATGGGTGTATGTAGATTGTAGAGGTGAAGTCCCCTGGTCCATTTGGGTGTATATAGATTGTAGAGGTGAAATCCCCTGGTCCAGATGGGTGTATGTAGATTGTAGAGGTGAAGTCCCCTGGTCCAGATGGGTGTATGTAGATTGTAGAGGTGAAGGTCCAATAACAGATGGGTGTATGTAGATTGTAGAGGTGAAGTCCCCTGGTCCAGATGGGTGTATGTAAATTGTAGAGGTGAAGTCCCCTGGTCCAGATGGGTGTATGTAGATTGTAGAGGTGAAGTCCCCTGGTCCAGATGGGTGTATGTAGATTGTAGTGGTGAAGTCCCCTGGTCCAGATGGGTGTATGTAGATTGTAGAGGTGAAGTCCCCTGGTCCAGATGGGTGTATGTAGATTGTAGAGGTGAAGGTCCAATAACAGATGGGTGTATGTAGATTGTAGAGGTGAAGTCCCCTGGTCCAGATGGGTGTATGTAGATTGTAGAGGTGAAGTCCCCTGGTCCAGATGGGTGTATGTAGATTGTAGAGGTGAAGTCCCCTGGTCCAGATGGGTGTATGTAGATTGTAGAGGTGAAGTCCCCTGGTCCAGATGGGTGTATGTAGATTGTAGAGGTGAAGTCCCCTGGTCCAGATGGGTGTATGTGGATTGTAGAGGTGAAGTCCCCTGGTCCAATAACAGATGGGTGTATGTAGATTGTAGATGTGAAGTCCCCTGGTCCAGATGGGTGTATGTAGATTGTAGAGGTGAAGTCCCCTCGTCCAATAACAGATCGGTGTATGTAGATTGTAGTGGTGAAGTCCCCTGGTCCAGATGGGTGTATGTAGATTGTAGAGGTGAAGTCCCCTGGTCCAGATGGGTGTATATAGATTGTAGAGGTGAAATCCCCTGGTCCAGATGGGTGTATGTAGATTGTAGAGGTGAAGTCCCCTGGTCCAGATGGGTGTATGTAGATTGTAGAGGTGAAGGTCCAATAACAGATGGGTGTATGTAGATTGTAGAGGTGAAGTCCCCTGGTCCAGATGGGTGTATGTAGATTGTAGACGTGAAGTCCCCTGGTCCAGATGGGTGTATGTAGATTGTAGAGGTGAAGTCCCCTGGTCCAGATGGGTGTATGTAGATTGTAGAGGTGAAGTCCCCTGGTCCAGATGGGTGTATGTAGATTGTAGAGGTGAAGGTACAATAACAGATGGGTGTATGTAGATTGTAGAGGTGAAGTCCCCTGGTCCAGATGGGTGTATGTAGATTGTAGAGGTGAAGTCCCCTGGTCCAGATGGGTGTATGTAGATTGTAGAGGTGAAGTCCCCTGGTCCAATAACAGATGGGTGTATGTAGATTGTAGTGGTGAAGTCCCCTGGTCCAGATGGGTGTACGTAGATTGTAGAGGTGAAGTCCCCTGGTCCAGATGGGTGTATGTAGATTGTAGAGGTGAAGTCCCCTGGTCCAGATGGGTGTATGTAGATTGTAGAGGTGAAGTCCCCTAGTCCAGATGGGTGTATGTAGATTGTAGAGGTGAAGTCCCCTGGTCCAGATGGGTGTATGTGGATTGTAGAGGTGAAGTCCCCTGGTCCAATAACAGATGGGTGTATGTAGATTGTAGATGTGAAGTCCCCTGGTCCACATGGGTGTATGTAGATTGTAGATGTGAAGTCCCCTGGTCCAATAACAGATGGGTGTATGTAGATTGTAGTGGTGAAGTCCCCTGGTCCAGATGGGTGTATGTAGATTGTAGAGGTGAAGTCCCCTGGTCCAGATGGGTGTATATAGATTGTAGAGGTGAAATCCCCTGGTCCAGATGGGTGTATGTAGATTGTAGAGGTGAAGTCCCCTGGTCCAGATGGGTGTATGTAGATTGTAGAGGTGAAGGTCCAATAACAGATGGGTGTATGTAGATTGTAGAGGTGAAGTCCCCTGGTCCAGATGGGTGTATGTAGATTGTAGAGGTGAAGTCCCCTGGTCCAGATGGGTGTATGTAGATTGTAGAGGTGAAGTCCCCTGGTCCAGATGGGTGTATGTAGATTGTAGTGGTGAAGTCCCCTGGTCCAGATGGGTGTATGTAGATTGTAGAGGTGAAGTCCCCTGGTCCAGATGGGTGTATGTAGATTGTAGAGGTGAAGGTCCAATAACAGATGGGTGTATGTAGATTGTAGAGGTGAAGTCCCCTGGTCCAGATGGGTGTATGTAGATTGTAGAGGTGAAGTCCCCTGGTCCAGATGGGTGTATGTAGATTGTAGAGGTGAAGTCCCCTGGTCCAGATGGGTGTATGTAGATTGTAGAGGTGAAGTCCCCTGGTCCAGATGGGTGTATGTAGATTGTAGAGGTGAAGTCCCCTGGTCCAGATGGGTGTATGTGGATTGTAGAGGTGAAGTCCCCTGGTCCAATAACAGATGGGTGTATGTAGATTGTAGATGTGAAGTCCCCTGGTCCAGATGGGTGTATGTAGATTGTAGAGGTGAAGTCCCCTCGTCCAATAACAGATGGGTGTATGTAGATTGTAGTGGTGAAGTCCCCTGGTCCAGATGGGTGTATGTAGATTGTAGAGGTGAAGTCCCCTGGTCCAGATGGGTGTATATAGATTGTAGAGGTGAAATCCCCTGGTCCAGATGGGTGTATGTAGATTGTAGAGGTGAAGTCCCCTGGTCCAGATGGGTGTATGTAGATTGTAGAGGTGAAGGTCCAATAACAGATGGGTGTATGTAGATTGTAGAGGTGAAGTCCCCTGGTCCAGATGGGTGTATGTAGATTGTAGACGTGAAGTCCCCTGGTCCAGATGGGTGTATGTAGATTGTAGAGGTGAAGTCCCCTGGTCCAGATGGGTGTATGTAGATTGTAGAGGTGAAGTCCCCTGGTCCAGATGGGTGTATGTAGATTGTAGAGGTGAAGGTCCAATAACAGATGGGTGTATGTAGATTGTAGAGGTGAAGTCCCCTGGTCCAGATGGGTGTATGTAGATTGTAGAGGTGAAGTCCCCTGGTCCAGATGGGTGTATGTAGATTGTAGAGGTGAAGTCCCCTGGTTCAGATGGGTGTATGTAGATTGTAGAGGTGAAGGTCCAATAACAGATGGGTGTATGTAGATTGTAGAGGTGAAGTCCCCTGGTCCAGATGGGTGTATGTAGATTGTAGAGGTGAAGTCCCCTGGTCCAATAACAGACGGGTGTATTCGTGCAGGTGTCACGTCCTGGCCAGTATAAGGGTTAATTGGTATTGTAGTTTGGTCAGGACGTGGCAGAGGGTATTGGTATTGTAGTTTGGTCAGGACGTGGCAGAGGTTATTGGTATTGTAGTTTGGTCAGGACGTGGCAGAGGGTATTGGTATTGTAGTTTGGTCAGGACGTGGCAGAGGGTATTGGTATTGTAGTTTGGTCAGGACGTGGCTGAGGGTATTAGTATTGTAGTTTGGTCAGGACGTGGCAGAGGGTATTAGTATTGTAGTTTGGTCAGGACGTGGCAGAGGGTATTGGTATTGTAGTTTGGTCAGGACGTCGCAGAGGGTATTGGTATTGTAGTTTGGTCAGGACGTGGCAGAGGGTATTGGTATTGTAGTTTGGTCAGGACGTGGCAGAGGGTATTTGATTTAGTTGGTTCAGGGTGGTGTTTTGGGAAAAGGGTGTTTGATTTATTATTTCCGGGTTTTGAGTTAGGGTCTATGTTTATGTATTTCTATGTGTAGTCTAGTGTGTGTGTTTCTATGTTGAGTTAAAACCTCTTGGGGCTAGGTGGGACGCTAGCGTGCCACCCGTGGTGCACTCCATCAACAGCAGGTGCATTTCAAGAGCGGCAAATTTGAATCCAAATAAATGTCAAAATTCAAATTTTTCAAAAATACAACTATTTTACACCATTTGAAAGATAAACATCTCCTTAATCTAACCACGTTTTACGATTTCAAAAAGGTTTTACGGCGAAAGCATAAATTTAGAGTATGTTAGGACAGTACATTTACAAGAGTTGTGTGTAATGTTTTGTCAAGTCAAAGACAGGGTCACCAAAACCATAAAACCAGCTAAAATGATGCACTAACCTTTTACAATCTCCATCAGATGACACTCCTAGGACATTATGTTAGACAATGCATGCATTTTTAGTTCTATCAAGTTCATATTTATATCCAAAAACAGCGTTTTACTATGGCATTGATGTTGAGGAAATCGTTTCCCTCCAATAACCGGCAGTCAAGTCAGCGTCACAAATTAAATAATTAAAATTAGAAAACATTGGTAAAATATTATATTGTCATTTAAAGAATTATAGATTTACATCTCTTGAACTCAATCAACTTGCCATATTTAAAAATAACCTTACTGGGAAATCACACTTTGCAATAATCTGAGCACTGCGCCCAGAAAAATACGCGTTGCGATACAGACTAGACGTCATGTTGGGGAGATCTAAAATCGAAAATACTATGTAAATAATCCATTACCTTTGATTCTCTTCATCAGATGTCACTTCCAGGTATCACAGGTCCATAACGAATGTAGTTTTGTTCAAAAAAGCTCATCATTTATGTCCAAAAATCTCCGTCTCGTTAGCACATGATGTAAGCCAGCCGGACTTCTCGTCATGAACGAGGGGAAAAAATATATTTCCGTTCGTTCAAACATGTCAAACGTTGTATAGCATAAATCATTAGGGCCTTTTTTAACCAGAACATGAATAATATTCAAGGTGGACGAATGCATACTCTTTTATAACGTATTGGAACGAGGGTACCCAACATGAACTTCGCGCCAGGTGTCTAATGGGACATCATCGTTCCATGGCTCTTGTTCGGTCAGATCTCCCTCCAGAAGACTCAAAACACTTTGTAAAGGCTGGTGACATCTAGTGGAAGCAATAGGAAGTGCCAAAATATTCCTAAACCCCTGTGTTTTTCAATGGGATAGGTTTAAAGTCAATACAACACATCAGGTATCCACTTCCTGTCAGAAATGTCTCAGGGTTTTGCCTGCCAAATGAGTTCTGTTATACTCACAGACACCATTCAAACAGTTTTAGAAACTTTAGAGTGTTTTCTATCCATATATAATAAGTATATGCATATTCTAGTTACTGGGTAGGATTAGTAACCAGATTAAATCGGGTACATTTTTTTTTATCCAGACGTGCAAATGCTGCCCCCTAGACCCAACAGGTTAATTGGGGTGGACTTCCAATTGAAGGCAGCTGTTTGGTGTTGCCTTTGATTGGAAGTCCTATATTAGTTGGGTGTGTTTGTCTTGTATTTGTGGGAGATTGTTTTTGCATTGCGTGTTGTTAGCAAAACTGTCATTGGTCGTGCTTATTGTTTTCTCGTGTTCAAAAGTTCGTTAATAAATTAAGAAAATGAACACCAACTCTGCTGCATGTTGGTCCACCTTTTCAGAACGACGATTTTGCTATATCATCGGATGATGAAGTAAAATCGTGACAGCAGGTGACATGGGGTGGAAGTTATTCGTTTTATAGAAAATACAATTCTTATGTAGTTTCAATTAAAATGTATAAAAAGAGACGGTCGAAAAATTGAAAATTAATTTCTGTTGGTTGGAGAGACGAGGCGTCATGTCATTTTCTATAGGAGAGTAGGTCAGGGCGTGACAGGGGGGTGTTTTGGGTTTTTCTATGTTTTCTATTTCTATGTTTTAGTTCTAGTTTTTCTATTTCTATGTTGGGGTTGTTTGGGTTAATCTCCAATTGGATGCAGCTGATCCTCGTTGCCTCTGATTGGAGATCATATTTAAGTAGGGGGGTTTTCTTCCTGGGTGTTTGTGGGTAGTTTTTTTCTGTTTAGTGTATGTTCACCTGACGGAACTGTTGTCGGTCGTTTTGTTAAAGTGTTATTCATTAAAAAGTAAATATGAGCCTTGGTCCACTTTATACGACCCGCGTTACACGAGCTCTCTGAATTTTTCATTAACATGCAAAAGTAGGCGTTGCAGTTTTAAGACAGTCCCTTAACTCTCTTGAGTTGAACAGAGCAACATTTCACATCCAAAAAAAGGAAATACGACACTGAATTGCAAAAATTGTCTATAGGTGTCTATAGTAGAGTCCTGGGGTGTTAACCATCTCTCTAGGTGTCTATAGTAGAGTCCTGAGGTGTTAACCATCTCTCTAGGTGTCTATAGTAGAGTCCTGAGGTGTTAACCATCTCTCTAGGTGTCTATAGTAGAGTCCTGGGGTGTTAACCATATCTCTAGGTGTCTATAGTAGAGTCCTGAGGTGTTAACCATCTCTCTAGGTGTCTATAGTAGAGTCCTGGGGTGTTAATCATCTCTCTAGGTGTCTATAGTAGAGTCCTGAGGTCTGTTAACCATCTCTCTAGGTGTCTATAGTAGAGTCCTGGGGTGTTAATCATCTCTCTAGGTGTCTATAGTAGAGTCCTGGGGGTGTTAACCATCTCTCTAGGTGTCTATAGTAGAGTCCTGAGGTGTTAACCATCTCTCTAGGTGTCTATAGTAGAGTCCTGGGGTGTTAACCATCTCTCTAGGTGTCTATAGTAGAGTCCTGGGGTGTTAACCATCTCTCTAGGTGTCTATAGTAGAGTCCTGAGGTGTGTTAACCATCTCTCTAGGTGTCTATAGTAGAGTCCTGGGGTGTTAACCATCTCTCCAGGTGTCTACAGTAGAGTCCTGGGGTGTTAACCATCTCTCTAGGTGTCTATAGTGGAGTCCTGGGGTGTTAACCATCTCTCCAGGTGTCTATAGTAGAGTCCTGGTGTGTTAACCATTTCTCCAGGTGTCTATAGTAGAGTCCTGGGGTGTTAACCATCTCTCTAGGTGTCTATAGTAGAGTCCTGAGGTGTTAACCATCTCTCTAGGTGTCTATAGTAGAGTCCTGAGGTGTTAACCATCTCTCTAGGTGTCTATAGTAGAGTCCTGGGGTGTTAACCATATCTGTAGGTGTCTATAGTAGAGTCCTGAGGTGTTAACCATCTCTCTAGGTGTCTATAGTAGAGTCCTGGATGTGTTAATCATCTCTCTAGGTGTCTATAGTAGAGTCCTGAGGTCTGTTAACCATCTCTCTAGGTGTCTATAGTAGAGTCCTGGGGTGTTAATCATCTCTCTAGGTGTCTATAGTAGAGTCCTGAGGTGTTAACCATATCTCTAGGTGTCTATAGTAGAGTCCTGAGGTGTTAACCATCTCTCTAGGTGTCTATAGTAGAGTCCTGGGGGTGTTAACCATCTCTCTAGGTGTCTATAGTAGAGTCCTGAGGTGTTAACCATATCTCTAGGTGTCTATAGTAGAGTCCTGAGGTGTTAACCATCTCTCTAGGTGTCTATAGTAGAGTCCTGGGGTGTTAACCATCTCTCTAGGTGTCTATAGTAGAGTCCTGGGGTGTTAACCATCTCTCCAGGTGTCTATAGTAGAGTCCTGGTGTGTTAACCATCTCTCTGGTGTCTATAGTAGAGTCCTGGTGTGTTAACCATCTCTCTAGGTGTCTATAGTAGAGTCCTGAGGTGTGTTAACCATCTCTCTAGGTGTCTATAGTAGAGTCCTGGGGTGTTAACCATCTCTCCAGGTGTCTACAGTAGAGTCCTGGGGTGTTAACCATCTCTCTAGGTGTCTATAGTGGAGTCCTGGGGTGTTAACCATCTCTCCAGGTGTCTATAGTAGAGTCCTGGTGTGTTAACCATTTCTCCAGGTGTCTATAGTAGAGTCCTGGGGTGTTAACCATCTCTCTAGGTGTCTATAGTAGAGTCCTGAGGTGTTAACCATCTCTCTAGGTGTCTATAGTAGAGTCCTGAGGTGTTAACCATCTCTCTAGGTGTCTATAGTAGAGTCCTGGGGTGTTAACCATATCTCTAGGTGTCTATAGTAGAGTCCTGAGGTGTTAACCATCTCTCTAGGTGTCTATAGTAGAGTCCTGGATGTGTTAATCATCTCTCTAGGTGTCTATAGTAGAGTCCTGAGGTCTGTTAACCATCTCTCTAGGTGTCTATAGTAGAGTCCTGGGGTGTTAATCATCTCTCTAGGTGTCTATAGTAGAGTCCTGGGGGTGTTAACCATCTCTCTAGGTGTCTATAGTAGAGTCCTGAGGTGTTAACCATCTCTCTAGGTGTCTACAGTAGAGTCCTGAGGTGTGTGTACCTGGTCAACAGGGTAGTGTGTTAACCATCTCTCTAGGTGTCTATAGTAGAGTCCTGGTTTGTTAACCATCTCTCTAGGTGTCTATAGGAGAGTCCTGGTGTGTTAACCATCTCTCTAGGTGTCTATAGTAGAGTCCTGGGGTGTTAACCATCTCTCTAGGTGTCTATAGGAGAGTCCTGGGGGTGTTAACCATCTCTCTAGGTGTCTATAGTAGAGTCCTGGTGTGTTAACCATCTCTCTAGGTGTCTATAGTAGAGTCCTGGTGTGTTAACCATCTCTCTAGGTGTCTATAGGAGAGTCCTGGTGTGTTAACCATCTCTCTAGGTGTCTATAGTAGAGTCCTGAGGTGTTAACCATCTCTCTAGGTGTCTACAGTAGAGTCCTGAGGTGTGTGTACCTGGTCAACAGGGTAGTGTGTTAACCATCTCTCTAGGTGTCTATAGTAGAGTCCTGGGGTGTTAACCATATCTGTAGGTGTCTATAGTAGAGTCCTGAGGTGTTAACCATCTCTCTAGGTGTCTATAGTAGAGTCCTGGATGTGTTAATCATCTCTCTAGGTGTCTATAGTAGAGTCCTGAGGTCTGTTAACCATCTCTCTAGGTGTCTATAGTAGAGTCCTGAGGTGTTAACCATCTCTCTAGGTGTCTATAGTAGAGTCCTGAGGTGTTAATCATCTCTCTAGGTGTCTATAGTAGAGTCCTGGTGTGTTAACCATCTCTCCAGGTGTCTATAGTAGAGTCCTGAGGTGTTAACCTGTTAGGGCTAGGGGGCAGCATTGACACGGCTGGATAAAAAACATACCCGATTTAATCTGGTTACCACTCCTACTCAGTAACTAGAATATGCATATACTTATTACATATGGATAGAAAACACCCTAAATTTTCTAAAACTGTTTGAATGGTGTCTGTGAGTATAACAGAACTCAAATGGCAGGTCAAAACCTGAGAGATTCCTTTACAGGAAGTGGCCTGTCTGACCATTTCTGGAACTTCTTTGCCATCTCTATCATTTACTAAGGATCTCTGCTCTAACGTGACACTTCCCACGTCGTCCATAGGCTCTCATAGCCCGGGAAAAAGAGAATGTCGTCATTCCAGCCCCAGGCTGAAACACATTATCGCCTTTCTCAAGTGGCCCATCAAGAGACACTAGCTTATGCGCGTGACCCCGACCGCCCCCGCCTTTGGGATTTTTTCCTCTGTTTGCCGAAAAGGAGATTCCCTGTCGGAATTTTACCGCTTTTCTACGAGAAAAATGACGTAAAAATTGATTTTAAACAGCGGTTGACATGCTTCGACGTACGGCAATTGAATACTTTGAATTTTATTGTCAGGAATAGCGCCAAGCGCCGACACTTCTTTACTATTTCGGATAGTGTCTGGAACGCATCGAACAAAACGCCGCTATTCGGATATAACGATGGATTATTTTGGACCAAACCAACATTTGTTATTGAAGTAGACGTCCTGGGTGTGCATTCTGACGAAGACAACAAAAGGTAATGACATTTTTATAATAGTAAATATGATTATGGTGAGTGCTAAACTTGCCGGGTGTCTAAATAGCGAGCCCGTGATGCCTGGGCTATCTACTGAGAATATTGCAAAATGTGCTTTCACCAAAAAGCTATTTTAAAATCGGACATATCGAGTGCATAGAGGAGGTCTGTATCTATAATTCTTAAAATAATTGTTATGCTTTTTGTGAACGTTTATCGTGAGTAATTTAGTAAAATGTTAGCGAATTCCCCGTAAGTTTGCGGGGGGTATGCTAGTTCTGAACGTCACATGCTAATGTAAAAAGCTGGTTTTTGATATAAATATGAACTTGATTGAACAAAACATGCATGTATTGTATAACATAATGTCCTAGGGTTGTCATCTGATGAAGATCATCAAAGGTGAGTGCTGCATTTAGCTGTCTTCTGGGTTTTGGTGACATTATATGCTGGCTTGAAAAATGGGTGTCTGATTATTTCTGGCTTGGTACTCTGCTGACATAATCTAATGTTTTGCTTTCGTTGTAAAGCCTTTTTGAAATCGGACAGTGTGGTTAGATTAACGAGAGTCTTATCTTTAAATGGCTGTAAAATAGTCATATGTTTGAGAAATTGAAGTAATATGATTTTGAAGATTTTGAAAATCGCGCCACAGGATGGCAGTGGCTGTTACGTAGGTGGGACGAATTCGTCCCGCCGGTCCCATAGAGGTTAATCATCTCTCTAGGTGTCTATAGTAGAGTCCTGGGGTGTTAACCATCTCTCTAGGTGTCTATAGTAGAGTCCTGAGGTGTTAACCATCTCTCTAGGTGTCTATAGTAGAGTCCTGAGGTGTTAACCATCTCTCTAGGTGTCTATAGTAGAGTCCTGGGGTGTTAACCATCTCTCTAGGTGTCTATAGTAGAGTCCTGGGGTGTTAACCATCTCTCCAGGTGTCTATAGTAGAGTCCTGGTGTGTTAACCATCTCTCTGGTGTCTATAGTAGAGTCCTGGTGTGTTAACCATCTCTCTAGGTGTCTATAGTAGAGTCCTGAGGTGTGTTAACCATCTCTCTAGGTGTCTATAGTAGAGTCCTGGGGTGTTAACCATCTCTCCAGGTGTCTACAGTAGAGTCCTGGGGTGTTAACCATCTCTCTAGGTGTCTATAGTGGAGTCCTGGGGTGTTAACCATCTCTCCAGGTGTCTATAGTAGAGTCCTGGTGTGTTAACCATTTCTCCAGGTGTCTATAGTAGAGTCCTGGGGTGTTAACCATCTCTCTAGGTGTCTATAGTAGAGTCCTGAGGTGTTAACCATCTCTCTAGGTGTCTATAGTAGAGTCCTGAGGTGTTAACCATCTCTCTAGGTGTCTATAGTAGAGTCCTGGGGTGTTAACCATATCTCTAGGTGTCTATAGTAGAGTCCTGAGGTGTTAACCATCTCTCTAGGTGTCTATAGTAGAGTCCTGGATGTGTTAATCATCTCTCTAGGTGTCTATAGTAGAGTCCTGAGGTCTGTTAACCATCTCTCTAGGTGTCTATAGTAGAGTCCTGGGGTGTTAATCATCTCTCTAGGTGTCTATAGTAGAGTCCTGGGGGTGTTAACCATCTCTCTAGGTGTCTATAGTAGAGTCCTGAGGTGTTAACCATCTCTCTAGGTGTCTACAGTAGAGTCCTGAGGTGTGTGTACCTGGTCAACAGGGTAGTGTGTTAACCATCTCTCTAGGTGTCTATAGTAGAGTCCTGGTTTGTTAACCATCTCTCTAGGTGTCTATAGGAGAGTCCTGGTGTGTTAACCATCTCTCTAGGTGTCTATAGTAGAGTCCTGGTGTGTTAACCATCTCTCTAGGTGTCTATAGGAGAGTCCTGGTGTGTTAACCATCTCTCTAGGTGTCTATAGTAGAGTCCTGGTGTGTTAACCATCTCTCTAGGTGTCTATAGTAGAGTCCTGGTGTGTTAACCATCTCTCTAGGTGTCTATAGTAGAGTCCTGGGGTGTTAACCATCTCTCTAGGTGTCTATAGTAGAGTCCTGGGGTGTTAATCATCTCTCTAGGTGTCTATAGTAGAGTCCTGAGGTGTTAACCATATCTCTAGGTGTCTATAGTAGAGTCCTGAGGTGTTAACCATCTCTCTAGGTGTCTATAGTAGAGTCCTGGGGTGTTAACCATCTCTCTAGGTGTCTATAGTAGAGTCCTGGGGTGTTAACCATCTCTCCAGGTGTCTATAGTAGAGTCCTGGTGTGTTAACCATCTCTCTAGGTGTCTATAGTAGAGTCCTGGTGTGTTAACCATCTCTCTAGGTGTCTATAGTAGAGTCCTGAGGTGTTAACCATCTCTCTAGGTGTCTACAGTAGAGTCCTGAGGTGTGTGTACCTGGTCAACAGGGTAGTGTGTTAACCATCTCTCTAGGTGTCTATAGGAGAGTCCTGGTGTGTTAACCATCTCTCTAGGTGTCTATAGTAGAGTCCTGGGGTGTTAACCATCTCTCTAGGTGTCTATAGTAGAGTCCTGAGGTGTTAACCATCTCTCTAGGTGTCTATAGGAGAGTCCTGGTGTGTTAACCATCTCTCTAGGTGTCTATAGTAGAGTCCTGGTTTGTTAACCATCTCTCTAGGTGTCTATAGTAGAGTCCTGAGGTGTTAACCATCTCTCTAGGTGTCTATAGTAGAGTCCTGAGGTGTTAACCATCTCTCTAGGTGTCTATAGTAGAGTCCTGAGGTGTTAATCATCTCTCTAGGTGTCTATAGTAGAGTCCTGGTGTGTTAACCATCTCTCCAGGTGTCTATAGTAGAGTCCTGAGGTGTTAATCATCTCTCTAGGTGTCTATAGTAGAGTCCTGGGGGTGTTAACCATCTCTCTAGGTGTCTATAGTAGAGTCCTGAGGTGTTAACCATCTCTCTAGGTGTCTATAGTAGAGTCCTGAGGTGTTAACCATCTCTCTAGGTGTCTATAGTAGAGTCCTGGGGTGTTAACCATCTCTCTAGGTGTCTATAGTAGAGTCCTGGGGTGTTAACCATCTCTCCAGGTGTCTATAGTAGAGTCCTGGTGTGTTAACCATCTCTCTGGTGTCTATAGTAGAGTCCTGGTGTGTTAACCATCTCTCTAGGTGTCTATAGTAGAGTCCTGAGGTGTGTTAACCATCTCTCTAGGTGTCTATAGTAGAGTCCTGGGGTGTTAACCATCTCTCCAGGTGTCTACAGTAGAGTCCTGGGGTGTTAACCATCTCTCTAGGTGTCTATAGTGGAGTCCTGGGGTGTTAACCATCTCTCCAGGTGTCTATAGTAGAGTCCTGGTGTGTTAACCATTTCTCCAGGTGTCTATAGTAGAGTCCTGGGGTGTTAACCATCTCTCTAGGTGTCTATAGTAGAGTCCTGAGGTGTTAACCATCTCTCTAGGTGTCTATAGTAGAGTCCTGAGGTGTTAACCATCTCTCTAGGTGTCTATAGTAGAGTCCTGGGGTGTTAACCATATCTCTAGGTGTCTATAGTAGAGTCCTGAGGTGTTAACCATCTCTCTAGGTGTCTATAGTAGAGTCCTGGATGTGTTAATCATCTCTCTAGGTGTCTATAGTAGAGTCCTGAGGTCTGTTAACCATCTCTCTAGGTGTCTATAGTAGAGTCCTGGGGTGTTAATCATCTCTCTAGGTGTCTATAGTAGAGTCCTGGGGGTGTTAACCATCTCTCTAGGTGTCTATAGTAGAGTCCTGAGGTGTTAACCATCTCTCTAGGTGTCTACAGTAGAGTCCTGAGGTGTGTGTACCTGGTCAACAGGGTAGTGTGTTAACCATCTCTCTAGGTGTCTATAGTAGAGTCCTGGTTTGTTAACCATCTCTCTAGGTGTCTATAGGAGAGTCCTGGTGTGTTAACCATCTCTCTAGGTGTCTATAGTAGAGTCCTGGTGTGTTAACCATCTCTCTAGGTGTCTATAGGAGAGTCCTGGTGTGTTAACCATCTCTCTAGGTGTCTATAGTAGAGTCCTGGTGTGTTAACCATCTCTCTAGGTGTCTATAGTAGAGTCCTGGTGTGTTAACCATCTCTCTAGGTGTCTATAGTAGAGTCCTGGGGTGTTAACCATCTCTCTAGGTGTCTATAGTAGAGTCCTGGGGTGTTAATCATCTCTCTAGGTGTCTATAGTAGAGTCCTGAGGTGTTAACCATATCTCTAGGTGTCTATAGTAGAGTCCTGAGGTGTTAACCATCTCTCTAGGTGTCTATAGTAGAGTCCTGGGGTGTTAACCATCTCTCTAGGTGTCTATAGTAGAGTCCTGGGGTGTTAACCATCTCTCCAGGTGTCTATAGTAGAGTCCTGGTGTGTTAACCATCTCTCTAGGTGTCTATAGTAGAGTCCTGGTGTGTTAACCATCTCTCTAGGTGTCTATAGTAGAGTCCTGAGGTGTTAACCATCTCTCTAGGTGTCTACAGTAGAGTCCTGAGGTGTGTGTACCTGGTCAACAGGGTAGTGTGTTAACCATCTCTCTAGGTGTCTATAGGAGAGTCCTGGTGTGTTAACCATCTCTCTAGGTGTCTATAGTAGAGTCCTGGGGTGTTAACCATCTCTCTAGGTGTCTATAGTAGAGTCCTGAGGTGTTAACCATCTCTCTAGGTGTCTATAGGAGAGTCCTGGTGTGTTAACCATCTCTCTAGGTGTCTATAGTAGAGTCCTGGTTTGTTAACCATCTCTCTAGGTGTCTATAGTAGAGTCCTGAGGTGTTAACCATCTATCTAGGTGTCTATAGTAGAGTCCTGAGGTGTTAACCATCTCTCTAGTTGTCTATAGTAGAGTCCTGGGGTGTTAACCATCTCTCCAGGTGTCTATAGTAGAGTCTTGGGGTGTTAACCATCTCTCTAGGTGTCTATAGTAGAGTCCTGAGGTGTTAACCATCTCTCTAGGTGTCTATAGTAGAGTCCTGGGGTGTTAACCATCTCTCTAGGTGTCTACAGTAGAGTCCTGGGGTGTTAATCATCTCTCTAGGTGTCTATAGTAGAGTCCTGAGGTCTGTTAACCATCTCTCTAGGTGTCTATAGTAGAGTCCTGGGGTGTTAATCATCTCTCTAGGTGTCTATAGTAGAGTCCTGAGGTGTTAACCATCTCTCTAGGTGTCTATAGTAGAGTCCTGAGGTGTTAACCATCTCTCTAGGTGTCTACAGTAGAGTCCTGAGGTGTTAACCATCTCTCTAGGTGTCTATAGTAGAGTCCTGAGGTGTTAACCATCTCTCCAGGTGTGTATTGTAGAGTCCTGAGGTGTTACCTGGTCTACAGGGTAGTGTGTTAACCATCTCTCCAGGTGTGTATTGTAGAGTCCTGGGGTGAGACAGCGGTTCTGGAGAGATCGGATGTCGGACGGCGCCCCGAGTTGAGCGCTGATAACATCGTAGAAGGAGAGCATCGATCCGGTTCGTTCCTCGTGAGCCTTCTGGTACCGACACACACACACACACACACACACACACACACACACACACACACACAGACACACACACACACACACACACGCGCGCGCGCCCGCACGCACGCCACACACGCACACACGCACACACGCACACACACACATATATATATATACACACACACACACACACACACACACACACACACACACACACACACACACACACACACACACACACACATATATACACACATATATATACACACACACACACACACACACACACACACACACACACACACACACACACATATATACACACATATATATACACACACACACACACACACACACACACACACACACACACACACACACACACACACACACCAGACACACAGACACAGACACACAGACACACACACACACACACACACACACACACACACTTCTTGAATTTGAATTAAAGTAGTCAATAGGATACTGAATCTGATTAACACTGAGTGAACAAAACATTAAGAACACCTTCCTGATACTGAGTTGCCCTCAGAACAGCCTCAATTCTTCGGGTCATGGGACCTCTACAAGGTGTGGAAAGCCGATCCACAGTGATGCTGGTCCATGTTGACTCCAATGCTTCCCACAGTTTGTCCTTTGGGTGGTGGACCATTCTTGATACACACGGGAAAAACCCAGCAGCAGTTGCAGTTCTTGACTCAAACCGGTGCACCTGGCACCTCCCGCTCCAAAGGCAGTTCAATCTGTTGTCCTGTCCATTCACCCTCTGAACGGCACACATTACACAATCCATGTCCCAAGGCTTTATAAATCCTTCTTTAACCTGTCTCCTCCGCTTCATCAACACTGATTTGAAGTGGATTTAACAAGTGGACATCGATAAGGGATCGTAGCTTTTCACCTGGATTCACCTGGTCAGTCTGTTTAATGGAAAGAGCAGGTGTTCCTAATGTTTTGACCACTCATTGTATATTTTGTACAAAAAAATATCAAAACATTATATACATGCACATGAAACAATTGACAAAACCTGTATGTGAATATTTGAAGTTGTTACATTTCATTAATCACCGATACATTTTGTTCAATATGGAGGGGAGGGGGGTTGGGGGAGAAATACTACATTTCCCAGAATGCATTAGTGAAACCTCAAATTGACCCGGAAGACGTTTTGAAAACGAGGCCAACGAAATGACCTGGATGTTGGATAAATAACAGTCTATTCTAAGCACTGAAGTTATTAAAAGACAAGATCAACAGAAAAGTGGTGAAGGCCGTCATTGTTAAATAAGAATTTGTTCTTATTAACTGACTTGCCTAGTTAAATAAAAGGCTAAATAAATAAATAATGTATATTATTTGATATCTGGAAGTGTGACCTGCCAGATGTAATGAAACACTTCCTGTCACTCAAACTCAAACTCAAAATTCTACATCCTGTGGGGTTTGGCCAATACAATTCCAATTTCAGCTCATCAGTTGAATAGGTGTGTGTGTGTGTGTGTGTGTGTGTGTGTGTGTGTGTGTGTGTGAGAGAGAGAGATGGTGTGTGTGAGATGGTGTGTGTGTTGTGTGTGTGTGTGTGTGTGTGTGTGTGTGTGTGTGTGTGTGTGTGTGTGTGTGTGTGTGTGTGTGTGTGTGTGTGTGTGTGTGAGAGAGAGAGATGGTGTGTGTGAGATGGTGTGTGTGTTTGTGTGTGTGTGTGTGTGTGTGTGTGTGAGAGAGAGATGGTGTGTGTTTGTGTGTGAGAGAGATGGTGTGTGTGAGATGGTGTGTGTGTGTGTGTGTGTGTGTGTGAGAGAGATGGTGTGTGTGAGTGAGTGAGTGAGTGAGTGAGTGAGTGAGTGAGTGAGTGAGTGAGTGAGTGAGTGAGTGAGTGAGTGAGTGAGTGAGTGAGTGAGTGAGTGAGTGAGTGAGTGAGTGAGTGAGTGAGTGAGTGAGTGAGTGAGTGAGAGTGTGTGTGTGTACCTGGTACCAGCTATAAGCCCTGTCTGAGGGGTTGATCAGCACGGTCAGTATCTTGGCTTTAGGCAGCAGGGCGGCGGCGCGGCGAGGAGCGTCTTCAGAGGGGAAGTAGGCGGAGCTCTTCTCAAACAGGAAGTCACTGCTGACGTTAGACGGGAGCGGGAACAACTCCATATACCTAGACAGGAAGAATAATAACATAGATATATAATAATGTAGACTACCAGTCTATTCCCTGGTGGTAGTTGTATCATAGATATATAGTAAGATAGATTACCAGTCTATTCCCTGGTGGTAGTTGTAACATAGATATAAAATGACATAGATTACCAGTCTATTCCCTGGTGGTAGATGCATCATAGATATATAATAACATAGATTACCAGTCTATTCCCTGGTGGTAGTTGTATCATAGATATATAGAAACATAGATTACCAGTCTATTCCCTGGTGGTAGTTGTATCATAGATATGTAGAAACATAGATTACCAGTCTATTCCCTGGTGGTAGTTGTATCATAGATATATAGAAACATAGATTACCAGTCTATTCCCTGGTGGTAGTTGTAACATAGATATAAAATGACATAGATTACCAGTCTATTCCCTGGTGGTAGATGCATCATAGATATATAATAACATAGATTACCAGTCTATTCCCTGGTGGTAGTTGTATCATAGATATATAGAAACATAGATTACCAGTCTATTCCCTGGTGGTAGTTGTATCATAGATATATAGAAACATAGATTACCAGGCTATTCCCTGGTGGTAGATGCATCATAGATATATAGTAACATAGAATACCAGTCTATTCACTGGTGGTAGTTGTATCATAGATATATAATAAAATAGATTACCAGTCTATTCCCTGGTTGTAGTTGTATCATAGATATATAATAACATAGATTACTAGTTTATTCCCTGTTGGTAGTTGTATCATAGTTATATAAAACATAGATATATAACAAAATAGATTACTAGTATATTCCCTGGTGGTAGTTGTATCATAGATATATAATAACATAGATTACCAGTCTATTCCCTGGTTGTAGTTGTATCATAGATATCTAATAACATAGATTATCAGTTTATTCCCTGTTGGTAGTTGTATCATAGTTATATAAGAAAATAGATATATAACAAAATAGATTACCAGTCTATTCCCTGGTTGTAGTTGTATCATAGATATATAATAACATAGATTACCAGTCTATTCCCTGGTGGTAGTTGTATCATAGATATATAGAAACATAGATTACCAGTCTATTCCCTGGTGGTAGTTGTAACATAGATATAAAATGACATAGATTACCAGTCTATTCCCTGGTGGTAGATGCATCATAGATATATAATAAGATAGATTACCAGTCTATTCCCTGGTGGTAGTTGTATCATAGATATATAGAAACATAGATTACCAGTCTATTCCCTGGTGGTAGTTGTATCGTAGATATGTAGAAACATAGATTACCAGTCTATTCCCTGGTGGTAGTTGTATCATAGATATATAGAAACATAGATTACCAGTCTATTCCCTGGTGGTAGTTGTATCATAGATATATAGAAACATAGATTACCAGTCTATTCCCTGGTGGTAGTTGTATCATAGATATTTAGAAACATAGATTACCAGTCTATTCCCTGGTGGTAGTTGTATCATAGATATATAGAAACATAGATTACCAGGCTATTCCCTGGTGGTAGATGCATCATAGATATATAGTAACATAGAATACCAGTCTATTCACTGGTGGTAGTTGTATCATAGATATATAATAAAATAGATTACCAGTCTATTCCCTGGTTGTAGTTGTATCATAGATATATAATAACATAGATTACCAGTTTATTCCCTGTTGGTAGTTCTATCATAGTTATATAAAACATAGATATATAACAAAATAGATTACTAGTATATTCCCTGGTGGTAGTTGTATCATAGATATATAATAACATAGATTACCAGTCTATTCCCTGGTTGTAGTTGTATCATAGATATCTAATAACATAGATTATCAGTTTATTCCCTGTTGGTAGTTGTATCATAGTTATATAAGAAAATAGATATATAACAAAATAGATTACCAGTCTATTCCCTGGTTGTAGTTGTATCATAGATATATAATAACATAGATTACCAGTCTATTCGCTGTTGGTAGTTGTATCATAGTTATATAATAAAATAGATATATATCAACATAGATTACCAGTCAATTCCCTGGTGGTAGTTGAATCATAGATATATAATAACATAGATTACCAGTCTATTCCAAGGTGGTAGTTGTTAGTGTTGAAGAACTGGACCTCTTCATACGTCTTGGTGCTGGAGAAGCTACTGGAGATGGAAGGATGCATCAGGAGGAAGAGGCTGAGAGCTGTCGTTCCTGGAAAAGAGGAATCAGTCCAACAGGGAACACTGAGGGTTACTACAGGTCAGAGGAGTCTGTCCCCATCAGGGAACACTGAGGGTTACTACAGGTCAGAGGAGTCTGTCCCCATCAGGGAACACTGAGGGTTACTATAGGTCAGAGGAGTCTGTCCCCATCAGGGAACACTGAGGGTTACTACAGGTCAGAGGAGTCTGTCCCCATCAGGGAACACTGAGGGTTACTATAGGTCAGAGGAGTCTGTCCCCATCAGGGAACACTGAGGGTTACTATAGGTCAGAGGAGTCTGTCCCCATCAGGGAACACTGAGGGTTACTACAGGTCAGAGGAGTCTGTCCCCATCAGGGAACACTGAGGGTTACTATAGGTCAGAGGAGTCTGTCCATCAGGGAACACTGAGGGTTACTATAGGTCAGAGGAGTCTGTCCATCAGGGAACACTGAGGGTTACTACAGGTCAGAGGAGTCTGTCCCCATCAGGGAACACTGAGGGTTACTATAGGTCAGAGGAGTCTGTCCATCAGGGAACACTGAGGGTTACTACAGGTCAGAGGAGTCTGTCCATCAGGGAACACTGAGGGTTACTACAGGTCAGAGGAGTCTGTGTGTGTGTGTGTGTGTGTGTGTGTACATGCGTGTGTGTGTGTCTGTGTGTGTGTGTGTGTGTACGTGCGTGTGTGTGTGTCTGTGTGTGTGTGTACGTGCGTGTGTGTGTGTCTGTGTGTGTGTGTGTACCTGTTTTCTGTGGTCCGATGACGAGAAACTTGGGCAGCCTATCACAGGTCTTCTCTTTGGACCAGATGTCTCTGTGCCTCTTGTCATCACACGGGTTCTACGGAGATACACACACACACACACACACACACACACACACACACACACACACACACACACACACACACACACACACACACAGTATCTCTGGGCCAGTTGCAGAGGAGGTTAGAGGTTAGAGGTTAGAGGTTACCTGCCAGAGAGGCTGTCTCTGCTGGGGGAACAGGGTGGAGTACCTCTGGGCCAGTTGCAGAGGAGGTTAGAGGTTAGAGGTTAGAGGTTACCTGCCAGAGAGGCTGTCTCTGCTGGGGGAACAGGGTGGAGTATCTCTGGGCCAGTTGTAGAGGAGGTTAGAGGTTAGAGGTTAGAGGTTAGAGGTTACCTGCCAGAGAGGCTGTCTCTGCTGGGGGAACAGGGTGGAGTATCTCTGGGCCAGTTGCAGAGGAGGTTAGAGGTTAGAGGTTAGAGGTTACCTGCCAGAGAGGCTGTCTCTGCTGGGGGAACAGGGTGAAGTATCTCTGGGCCAGTTGCAGAGGAGGTTAGAGGTTAGAGGTTAGAGGTTAGAGGTTAGAGGTTACCTGCCAGAGAGGCTGTCTCTGCTGGGGGAACAGGGTGAAGTATGTCTGGGCCAGTTGCAGAGGAGGTTAGAGGTTAGAGGTTAGAGGTTAGAGGTTAGAGGTTAGAGGTTACCTGCCAGAGAGGCTGTCTCTGCTGGGGGAACAGGGCGAAGTATCTCTGGGCCAGTTGTAGAGGAGGTTAGAGGTTAGAGGTTAGAGGTTAGAGGTTACCTGCCAGAGAGGCTGTCTCTGCTGGGGGAACAGGGTGGAGTACCTCTGGGCCAGTTGCAGAGGAGGTTAGAGGTTAGAGGTTAGAGGTTAGAGGTTACCTGCCAGAGAGGCTGTCTCTGCTGGGGGAACAGGGTGAAGTATCTCTGGGCCAGTTGCAGAGGAGGTTAGAGGTTAGAGGTTAGAGGTTACCTGCCAGAGAGGCTGTCTCTGCTGGGGGAACAGGGTGAAGTATCTCTGGGCCAGTTGCAGAGGAGGTTAGAGGTTAGAGGTTAGAGGTTACCTGCCAGAGAGGCTGTCTCTGCTGGGGGAACAGGGTGGAGTATCTCTGGGCCAGTTGTAGAGGAGGTTAGAGGTTAGAGGTTAGAGGTTAGAGGTTACCTGCCAGAGAGGCTGTCTCTGCTGGGGGAACAGGGTGAAGTATCTCTGGGCCAGTTGTAGAGGAGGTTAGAGGTTAGAGGTTAGAGGTTACCTGCCAGAGAGGCTGTCTCTGCTGGGGGAACAGGGCGAAGTATTTCTGGGCCAGTTGTAGAGGAGGTTAGAGGTTAGAGGTTAGAGGTTACCTGCCAGAGAGGCTGTCTCTGCTGGGGGAACAGGGTGAAGTATCTCTGGGCCAGTTGTAGAGGAGGTTAGAGGTTAGAGGTTAGAGGTTAGAGGTTACCTGCCAGAGAGGCTGTCTCTGCTGGGGGAACAGGGTGGAGTATCTCTGGGCCAGTTGCAGAGGAGGTTAGAGGTTAGAGGTTAGAGGTTAGAGGTTACCTGCCAGAGAGGCTGTCTCTGCTGGGGGAACAGGGTGGAGTATCTCTGGGCCAGTTGCAGAGGAGGTTAGAGGTTAGAGGTTAGAGGTTAGAGGTTACCTGCCAGAGAGGCTGTCTCTGCTGGGGGAACAGGGCGAAGTATCTCTGGGCCAGTTGCAGAGGAGGTTAGAGGTTAGAGGTTAGAGGTTACCTGCCAGAGAGGCTGTCTCTGCTGGGGGAACAGGGCGAAGTATCTCTTGGCCAGTTGCAGAGGAGGTTAGAGGTTAGAGGTTAGAGGTTAGAGGTTAGAGGTTACCTGCCAGAGAGGCTGTCTCTGCTGGGGGAACAGGGTGGAGTACCTCTGGGCCAGTTGTAGAGGAGGTTAGAGGTTAGAGGTTAGAGGTTACCTGCCAGAGAGGCTGTCTCTGCTGGGGGAACAGGGCGAAGTATCTCTGGGCCAGTTGCAGAGGAGGTTAGAGGTTAGAGGTTAGAGGTTACCTGCCAGAGAGGCTGTCTCTGCTGGGGGAACAGGGCGAAGTATTTCTGGGCCAGTTGCAGAGGAGGTAGAGTGTCTAGCTGGAGGTGTGTCCAGGTAGAGATGAAGTCAGCCAGGTGGAGGAATGTGTACAGACCCAGACGATCATTGCCGTAGTTAGACAGGTGGGTCATAAACACACTGATCTGGAGGGGGGGGGGGAGGACACACAGGAAGAAGGAAGTCGACTCCACTGTTGAATTCAAGAAGGAAGGAAGTCGACTCCACTGTTGAATTCTACAACTAATTCCTCATCCTGTGAATGTAGAAGGAGTCCCTTAGTCCAACCCGTCATGTTCCCTCCCTCCTGAAGTCTACTCTGCTCCCCACTCATCTAAAACCATTGGATTGGTGTCGGGATGGGCTTCAGGGAGTCATTGCCTTGTAAACGCAGGAAGGGAAGTGAACAAGCGCACACTTCGGGAGAAAGGAAAGAATAATTGGGATACAAACCCTGACTGCAACTACAGACTGTA
>NW_025547740.1:60000-62500 GCF_905237065.1 Salmo salar
TTAAAGTATGGGGATTCTAGTGGGGGGATATAGGTAGGATGGAGAAGCTGTCTTCATTATAGTATGGGGATTCTAGTGGGGGGATATAGGTAGGATGGAGAAGCTGTCTTCATTAAAGTATGGGGATTCTAGTGGGGGGATATAGGTAGGATGGAGAAGCTGTCTTCATTATAGTATGGGGATTCTAGTGGGGGGATATAGGTAGGATGGAGAAGCTGTCTTCATTATAGTATGGGGATTCTAGTGGGGGGATATAGGTAGGATGGAGAAGCTGTCTTCATTATAGTATGGGGATTCTAGTGGGGGATATAGGTAGGATGGAGAAGCTGTCTTCATTATAGTATGGGGATTCTAGTGGGGGGGATATAGGTAGGATGGAGAAGCTGTCTTCATTATAGTATGGGGATTCTAGTGGGGGGATATAGGTAGGATGGAGAAGCTGTCTTCATTATAGTATGGGGATTCTAGTGGGGGATATAGGTAGGATGGAGAAGCTGTCTTCATTATAGTATGGGGGATTCTAGTGGGGGGATATAGGTAGGATGGAGAAGCTGTCTTCATTATAGTATGGGGGATTCTAGTGGGGGATATAGGTACGATGGAGAAGCTGTCTTCATTATAGTATGGGGATTCTAGTGGGGGGATATAGGTAGGATGGAGAAGCTGTCTTCATTATAGTATGGGGATTCTAGTGGGGGGATATAGGTAGGATGGAGAAGCTGTCTTCATTATAGTATGGGGATTCTAGTAGGGGGATATAGGTAGGATGGAGAAGCTGTCTTCATTAAAGTATGGGGATTCTAGTGGGGGGATATAGGTAGGATGGAGAAGCTGTCTTCATTATAGTATGGGGATTCTAGTGGGGGGATATAGGTAGGATGGAGAAGCTGTCTTCATTATAGTATGGTGATTCTAGTGGGGGGATATAGGTAGGATGGAGAAGCTGTCTTCATTATAGTATGGGGATTCTAGTGGGGGATATAGGTAGGATGGAGAAGCTGTCTTCATTATAGTATGGGGATTCTAGTGGGGGGTATAGGTAGGATGGAGAAGCTGTCTTCATTATAGTATGGGGATTCTAGTGGGGGGATATAGGTAGGATGGAGAAGCTGTCTTCATTATAGTATGGGGATTCTAGTGGGGGGATATAGGTAGGATGGAGAAGCTGTCTTCATTATAGTATGGGGGATTCTAGTGGGGGATATAGGTAGGATGGAGAAGCTGTCTTCATTATAGTATGGGGATTCTAGTGGGGGGATATAGGTAGGATGGAGAAGCTGTCTTCATTAAAGTATGGGGATTCTAGTGGGGGGATATAGGTAGGATGGAGAAGCTGTCTTCATTAAAGTATGGGGATTCTAGTGGGGGGATATAGGTAGGATGGAGAAGCTGTCTTCATTATAGTATGGGGATTCTAGTGGGGGGATATAGGTAGGATGGAGAAGCTGTCTTCATTATAGTATGGGGATTCTAGTGGGGGGATATAGGTAGGATGGAGAAGCTGTCTTCATTATAGTATGGGGATTCTAGTGGGGGGATATAGGTAGGATGGAGAAGCTGTCTTCATTATAGTATGGGGGATTCTAGTGGGGGGATATAGGTAGGATGGAGAAGCTGTCTTCATTATAGTATGGGGATTCTAGTGGGGGATATAGGTAGGATGGAGAAGCTGTCTTCATTAAAGTATGGGGATTCTAGTGGGGGGATATAGGTAGGATGGAGAAGCTGTCTTCATTAAAGTATGGGGATTCTAGTGGGGGGATATAGGTAGGATGGAGAAGCTGTCTTCATTATAGTATGGGGATTCTAGTGGGGGGATATAGGTAGGATGGAGAAGCTGTCTTCATTATAGTATGGGGGATTCTAGTGGGGGGGATATAGGTAGGATGGAGAAGCTGTCTTCATTATAGTATGGGGATTCTAGTGGGGATATAGGTAGGATGGAGAAGCTGTCTTCATTAAAGTATGGGGATTCTAGTGGGGGGATATAGGTAGGATGGAGAAGCTGTCTTCATTATAGTATGGGGATTCTAGTGGGGGGATATAGGTAGGATGGAGAAGCTGTCTTCATTATAGTATGGGGATTCTAGTGGGGGGATATAGGTAGGATGGAGAAGCTGTCTTCATTATAGTATGGGGATTCTAGTGGAGGGATATAGGTAGGATGGAGAAGCTGTCTTCATTATAGTATGGGGATTCTAGTGGGGGGATATAGGTAGGATGGAGAAGCTGTCTTCATTATAGTATGGGGATTCTAGTGGGGGGATATAGGTAGGATGGAGAAGCTGTCTTCATTATAGTATGGGGATTCTAGTGGGGGATATAGGTAGGATGGAGAAGCTGTCTTCATTATAGTATGGGGATTCTAGTGGGGGATATAGGTAGGATGGAGAAGCTGTCTTCATTATAGTATGGGGATTCTAGTGGGGGGGATATAGGTAGGATGGAGAAGCTGTCTTCATTATAGTATGGGGATTCTAGTGGGGGGATATAGGTAGGA
>NW_025547740.1:70000-75000 GCF_905237065.1 Salmo salar
TCTTCTCTTCTCTCTCTCCCCTCTCTCTACTCTCTTACTCCATCTCCCTTTCCCCCCTCTCCTCACCCCCTTATCTACATCTACCTCTCCACCCCCTTCCCTCCATCGTTGCCCTCTCTCTCATTCTCCTCCCCCTCTCCTTCCATTTCCCTCTACCCAACTATTTCTCCTCCCCCTCTCTCAATCTCTCTGTGAAAATGTCAAATTCTCTGAAGACAACTGCTTTAACTTGAAAGGATGGCTGAAACAGCAGGAATGAATGACTGTATCGTTCTCTCTCTCTCTCTTTATCTCTCTTTCTCTGTCTCTCTCTCAATCTATCCCCGTCTCTCTCTCAATCTCTCTCTTTCTGTATCTCTTTCTCCGTCTCTCTGTCACTTTCTCTCAAAGTCTGTCTGTCCTTCACTCTCCATCTGTCCCCATTTCTCTCTCTCTTTCTGTACCTCTTTCATCTCTACCTTTTTCAGACATTCCCCCTTTCCCCATCTTCCTACTTTTCTGTCCCCATCTCTCTCTAACTTCTCTCTCTCTCTCTCTCTCTCTCTCTGAGGTGTTGGGCAGGCTAGTATAATCTCTCTCTCTCTCTCTGAGGTGTTGGGCAGGCTAATATAATCTCTCTCTCTCTGAGGTGTTGGGCAGGTTAGTATAATCTCTCTCTCTCACTCTGAGGTGTTGGGCATGCTAGTATAATCTCTCTCTCTCTCTCTGAGGTGTTGGGCAGGCTAGTATAATCTCTCTCTCTCTCTGAGGTGTTGGGCAGGCTAGTATAATCTTTCTCTCTCTCTCTGAGGTGTTGGGCAGGCTAGTATAATCCCTCTCTGTCTGAGGTGTTGGGCAGGCTAGTATAATCTCTCTCTCTCTCTCTGAGGTGTTGGACAGGCTAGTATAATCTCTCTCTCTCTCTCTCTCTCTGAGGTGTTGGGCAGGCTAGTATAATCTCTCTCTCTCTCTGAGGTGTTGGGCAGGCTAGTATAATCTCTCTCTCTCTCTCTGAGGTGTTGGGCAGGCTAGTATAATTCTCTCTCTCTGTCTGAGGTGTTGGACAGGCTAGTATAATCTCTCTCTCTGTCTGAGGTGTTGGGCAGGCTAGTATAATCTCTCTCTCTCTCTCTGAGGTGTTGGGCAGGCTAGTATAATCTCTCTCTCTCTCTCGAAGGTGTTGGGCAGGCTAGTATAATCTCTCTCTGAGGTGTTGGGCAGGCTAGTATAATCTCTCTCTGAGGTGTTGGGCAGGCTAGTATAATCTCTCTCTCTCTCTGAGGTGTTGGGCAGGCTAGTATAATCTCTCTCTCTCTCTCTGAGGTGTTGGGCAGGCTAGTATAATCTCTCTCTCTCTCTCTGAGGTGTTGGGCAGGCTAGTATAATTCTCTCTCTCTCTCTGAGGTGTTGGGCAGGCTAGTATAATCTCTCTCTCTCTCTGAGGTGTTGGGCAGGCTAGTATAATCTCTCTCTCTCTGTCTGAGGTGTTGGGCAGGCTAGTATAATCTCTCTCTCTCTCTCTCTCTGAGGTGTTGGGCAGGCTAGTATAATCTCTCTCTCTCTCTCTGAGGTGATGGGCAGGCTAGTATAATTTTCTCTCTCTCTCTCTCTGAGGTGTTGGGCAGGCTAGTATAATCTCTCTCTCTCTCTCTGAGGTGTTGGGCAGGCTAGTATAATCTCTCTCTCTCTCTCTGAGGTGTTGGGCAGGCTAGTATAATTCTCTCTCTCTCTCGAAGGTGTTGGGCAGGCTAGTATAATCTCTCTCTGAGGTGTTGGGCAGGCTAGTATAATCTCTATTCTGAGGTGTTGGGCAGGCTAGTATAATCTCTCTCTCTCTCTGAGGTGTTGGGCAGGCTAGTATAATCTCTCTCTCTCTCTCTGAGGTGTTGGGCAGGCTAGTATAATCTCTCTCTCTCTCTCTGAGGTGTTGGGCAGGCTAGTATAATCTCTCTCTCTCTCTCTGAGGTGTTGGGCAGGCTAGTATAATCTCTCTCTCTCTCTCTGAGGTGTTGGGCAGGCTAGTATAATCTCTCTCTCTCTCTGTCTGAGGTGTTGGGCAGGCTAGTATAACTCTCTCTCTCTCTCTGAGGTGTTGGGCAGGCTAGTATAATCTCTCTCTCTCTCTCTCTGAGGTGTTGGGCAGGCTAGTATAATTTCTCTCTCTCTCTCTCTGAGGTGTTGGGCAGGCTAGTATAATCTCTCTCTCTCTCTCTGAGGTGTTGGGCAGGCTAGTATAATCTCTCTCTCTCTCTCTGAGGTGTTGGGCAGGCTAGTATAATTCTCTCTCTCTCTCTGAGGTGTTGGGCAGGCTAGTATAATCTCTCTCTCTCTCTGAGGTGTTGGGCAGGCTAGTATAATCTCTCTCTCTCTCTCTCTCTCTGAGGTGTTGGGCAGGCTAGTATAATCTCTCTCTCTCTCTGAGGTGTTGGGCAGGCTAGTATAATCTCTCTCTCTCTGAGGTGTTGGGCAGGCTAGTATAATCTCTCTCTCTCTCTGAGGTGTTGGGCAGGCTAGTATAATCTCTCTCTCTCTCTCTGAGGTGTTGGGCAGGCTAGTATAATCTTCTCTCTCTCTCTCTCTCTCTCTCTCTCTCTCTCTCTCTCTCTCTCTCTGTCTGTCCCCCTCTCCCGCACCTCCTTCTCTCTCTGAGGTGTTGGGCAGGCTAGTATAATCTCTCTCTCTCTCTGAGGTGTTGGGCAGGCTATTATAATATCTCTCTCTCTCTGAGGTGTTGGGCAGGCTAGTATAATTCTCTCTCTCTCTGAGGTGTTGGGCAGGCTAGTATAATCTCTCTCTCTGTTTGAGGTGTTGGGCAGGCTAGTATAATCTCTCTCTCTCTCTCTCTCTGTCTGTCCCCTCTCCCGCACCTCCTTCTCTCTCTGAGGTGTTGGGCAGGCTAGTATAATCTCTCTCTCTCTGAGGTGTTGGGCAGGCTAGTATAATCTCTCTCTCTCTGAGGTGTTGGGCAGGCTAGTATAATCTCTCTCTCTCTGTCTCTGAGGTGTTGGGCAGGCTAGTATAATCTCTCTCTCTCTCTCTGAGGTGTTGGGCAGGCTAGTATAATCTCTCTCTCTCTCTGAGGTGTTGGGCAGGCTAGTATAATCTCTCTCTCTCTGAGGTGTTGGGCAGGCTAGTATAATCTCTCTCTCTCTGAGGTGTTGGGCAGGCTAGTATAATCTCTCTCTCTCTCTGTCTGAGGTGTTGGGCAGGCTAGTATAATCTCTCTCTCTCTCTCTCTGAGGTGTTGGGCATGCTAGTATAATCTCTCTCTCTGAGGTGTTGGGCAGGCTAGTATAATCTCTCTCTGTCTGAGGTGTTGGGCAGGCTAGTATAATCTCTCTCTGTCTGATGTGTTGGGCAGGCTAGTATAATCTCTCTCTCCTTCTCTCTGTCTGAGGTGTTGGGCAGGCTAGTATAATCTCTCTCTCTCTCTCTGAGGTGTTGGGCAGGCTAGTATAATCTCTCTCTCTCTCTCTCTGAGGTGTTGGGCAGGCTAGTATAATCTCTCTATCTCTCTGAGGTGTTGGGCAGGCTAGTATAATTCTCTCTCTCTCTGAGGTGTTGGGCAGGCTAGTATAATCTCTCTCTCTCTGTCTGAGGTGTTGGGCAGGCTAGTATAATCTCTCTCTCTCTCTCTCTCTGAGGTGTTGGGCAGGCTAGTATAATCTCTCTCTCTCTCTCTGAGGTGTTGGGCAGGCTAGTATATTCTCTCTCTCTCTCTCTGTCTGAGGTGTTGGGCAGGCTAGTATTCTCTCTCTCTCTCTCTCTCTGAGGTATTGGGCAGTTTAGTATAATCTCTCTCTCTCTGTCTGAGGTGTTGGACAGGCTAGTATAATCTCTCTCTCTGTCTGAGGTGTTGGGCAGGCTAGTATAATCTCTCTCTCTCTCTGAGGTGTTTGGCAGGTTAGTATAATCTCTCTCTCTCTCTCTGAGGTGTTGGGCAGGCTAGTATAATCTCTCTCTCTCTGAGGTGTTGGGCAGGCTAGTATAATCTCTCTCTATCTGAGTTGTTGGTCAGGCTAGTATAATCTCTCTCTCTGAGGTGTTGGGCAGGCTAGTATAACTCTCTCTCTCTCTGAGGTGTTGGGCAGGCTAGTATAATCTCTCTCTCTCTGTCTCTGAGGTGTTGGGCAGGCTAGTATAATCTCTCTCTCTCTCTCTCTGAGGTGTTGGGCAGGCTAGTATCATCTCTCTCTCTCTCTGAGGTGTTGGGCAGGCTAGTATAATCTCTCTCTCTGAGGTGTTGGGCAGGCTAGTATAATCTCTCTCTCTCTGAGGTGTTGGGCAGGCTAGTATAATCTCTCTCTGTCTGAGGTGTTGGGCAGGCTAGTATAATCTTCTCTCTCTCTCTGAGGTGTTGGGCAGGCTAGTATAATCTCTCTCTCTGAGGTGTTGGGCAGGCTAGTATAATCTCTCTCTCTCTGAGGTGTTGGGCAGGCTAGTATAATCTCTCTCTCTCTGAGGTGTTGGGCAGGCTAGTATAATCTCTCTCTGTCTGAGGTGTTGGGCAGGCTAGTATAACTCTCTCTCTCTCTCTGAGGTGTTGGGCAGGCTAGTATAATTCTCTCTCTCTCTGAGGTGTTGGGCAGGCTAGTATAATCTCTCTCTCTCTCTGAGGTGTTGGGCAGGCTAGTATAATCTCTCTCTGTCTGAGGTGTTGGGCAGGCTAGTATAATCTCTCTCTCTCTGAGGTGTTTGGCAGGCTAGTATAATCTCTCTCTCTCTGAGGTGTTGGGCAGGCTAGTATAATCTCTCTCTCTCTGTCTGAGGTGTTGGGCAGGCTAGTATAATCTTCTCTCTCTCTCTCTTGAGGTGTTGGGCAGGCTAGTATAATCTCTCTCTCTCTCTCTGAGGTGTTGGGCAGGCTAGTATAATCTCTCTCTGTCTGAGTTGTTGGGCAGGCTAGTATAATCTCTCTCTGTCTGATGTGTTGGGCAGGCTAGTATAATCTCTCTCTCCTTCTCTCTGTCTGAGGTGTTGGGCAGGCTAGTATAATCTCTCTCTCTCTCTGAGGTGTTGGG
>NW_025547740.1:77500-101830 GCF_905237065.1 Salmo salar
GCAGGCTAGTATAATCTCTCTCTCTCTGAGGTGTTGGGCAGGCTAGTATAATCTCTCTCTATCTGAGGTGTTGGTCAGGCTAGTATAATCTCTCTCTCTCTGAGGTGTTGGGCAGGCTAGTATAATCTCTCTCTCTCTCTGAGGTGTTGGGCAGGCTAGTATAATCTCTCTCTCTCTCTGAGGTGTTGGGCAGGCTAGTATAATCTCTCTCTCTCTGTCTCTGAGGTGTTGGGCAGGCTAGTATAATCTCTCTCTCTCTCTCTGAGGTGTTGGGCAGGCTAGTATCATCTCTCTCTCTCTCTGAGGTGTTGGGCAGGCTAGTATAATCTCTCTCTCTGAGGTGTTGGGCAGGCTAGTATTATCTCTCTCTCTCTGAGGTGTTGGGCAGGCTAGTATAATCTCTCTCTGTCTGAGGTGTTGGGCAGGCTAGTATAATCTCTCTCTCTCTCTCTGTGTTGGGCAGGCTAGTATAATCTCTCTCTCTCTCTCTCTGAGGTGTTGGGCAGGCAAGTATAATCTCTCTCTCTGAGGTGTTGGGCAGGCTAGTATAATCTCTCTCTCTCTCTGAGGTGTTGGGCAGGCTAGTATAATCTCTCTCTCTCTCTCTGAGGTGTTGGGCAGGCTAGTATAATCTCTCTCTCTCTGTCTGAGGTGTTGGGCAGGCTAGTATAATCTCTTCTCTCTCTCTCTCTCTCTGAGGTGTTGGGCAGGCTAGTATAATCTCTCTCTCTCTCTCTCTGAGGTGTTGGGGAGGCTAGTATAATCTCTCTCTCTCTGAGGTGTTGGGCAGGCTAGTATAATCTCTCTCTCTCTCTGAGGTGTTGGTTAGGCTAGTATAATCTCTCTCTGTCTGAGGTGTTGGGCAGGCTAGTATAATCTCTCTCTCTCTCTCTCTGAGGTGTTGGGCAGGCTAGTATAATCTCTCTCTCTCTCTGAGGTGTTGGGCAGGCTAGTATAATCTCTCTCTCTCTCTGAGGTGTTGGGCAGGCTAGTATAATCTCTCTCTCTCTGAGGTGTTTGGCAGGCTAGTATAATCTCTCTCTCTCTGAGGTGTTGGGCAGGCTAGTATAATCTCTCTCTCTCTCTGAGGTGTTGGGCAGGCTAGTATAATCTCTCTCTCTCTGTCTGAGGTGATGGGCAGGCTAGTATAATCTCTCTCTCTCTCTCTGAGGTGTTGGGCAGGCTAGTATAATCTCTCTCTGTCTGAGGTGTTGGGCAGGCTAGTATAATCTCTCTCTGTCTGATGTGTTGGGCAGGCTAGTATAATCTCTCTCTCCTTCTCTCTGTCTGAGGTGTTGGGCAGGCTAGTATAATCTCTCTCTCTCTCTGAGGTGTTGGGCAGGCTAGTATAATCTCTCTCTCTCTCTGAGGTGTTGGGCAGGCTAGTATAATCTCTCTCTCTCTCTGAGGTGTTGGGCAGGCTAGTATAATCTCTCTCTCTCTCTGTCTGAGGTGTTGGGCAGGCTAGTATAATCTCTCTCTCTCTCTCTCTGAGGTGTTGGGCAGGCTAGTATAATCTCTCTCTCTCTCTCTGAGGTGTTGGGCAGGCTAGTATAATCTCTCTCTCTCTCTCTGAGGTGTTGGGCAGGCTAGTATAATCTCTCTCTCTCTCTCTGAGGTGTTGGGCAGGCTAGTAAAATCTCTCTCTCTCTGAGGTGTTGGGCAGGCTAGTATAATCTCTCTCTCTCTCTGAGGTGTTGGGCAGGCTAGTATAATCTCTCTCTCTCTCTCTGAGGTGTTGGGCAGGCTAGTATAATCTCTCTCTCTCTCTCTCTCTCTCTCTCTCTCTCTGTGTCTGTCCCCCTCTCCCGCACCTCCTTCTCTCTCTGAGGTGTTGGGCAGGCTAGTATAATCTCTCTCTCTCTCTCTGAGGTGTTGGGCAGGCTATTATAATCTCTCTCTCTCTCTGAGGTGTTGGGCAGGCTAGTATAATTCTCTCTTTCTCTGAGGTGTTGGGCAGGCTAGTATAATCTCTCTCTCTCTGTTTGAGGTGTTGGGCAGGCTAGTATAATCTCTCTCTCTCTCTCTCTCTCTCTCTCTCTCTCTCTCTCTCTCTGTCTGTCCCCTCTCCCGCACCTCCTTCTCTCTCTGAGGTGTTGGGCAGGCTAGTATAATCTCTCTCTCTCTGAGGTGTTGGGCAGGCTAGTATAATCTCTCTCTCTCTGTCTCTGAGGTGTTGGGCAGGCTAGTATAATCTCTCTCTCTCTCTCTGAGGTGTTGGGCAGGCTAGTATAATCTCTCTCTCTCTCTGAGGTGTTGGGCAGGCTAGTATAATCTCTCTCTCTGAGGTGTTGGGCAGGCGAGTATAATCTCTCTCTCTCTGAGGTGTTGGGCAGGCTAGTATAATCTCTCTCTCTCTCTGAGGTGTTGGGCAGGCTAGTATAATCTCTCTCTCTCTCTGTCTGAGGTGTTGGGCAGGCTAGTATAATCTCTCTCTCTCTCTCTGAGGTGTTGGGCAGGCTAGTATAATCTCTCTCTCTCTCTGAGGTGTTGGGCATGCTAGTATAATCTCTCTCTCTCTCTGAGGTGTTGGGCAGGCTAGTATAATCTCTCTCTGTCTGAGGTGTTGGGCAGGCTAGTATAATCTCTCTCTGTCTGATGTGTTGGGCAGGCTAGTATAATCTCTCTCTCCTTCTCTCTGTCTGAGGTGTTGGGCAGGCTAGTATAATCTCTCTCTCTCTCTCTCTGAGGTGTTGGGCAGGCTAGTATAATCTCTCTCTCTCTCTCTCTGAGGTGTTGGGCAGGCTAGTATAATCTCTCTCTCTCTGAGGTGTTGGGCAGGCTAGTATAATCTCTCTCTCTCTTGAGGTGTTGGGCAGGCTAGTATAATTCTCTCTCTCTCTGAGGTGTTGGGCAGGCTAGTATAATCTCTCTCTCTCTGTCTGAGGTGTTGGGCAGGCTAGTATAATCTCTCTCTCTCTCTCTCTCTCTGAGGTGTTGGGCAGGCTAGTATAATCTCTCTCTCTCTCTCTGAGGTGTTGGGCAGGCTAGTATATTCTCTCTCTCTCTCTGTCTGAGGTGTTGGGCAGGCTAGTATTCTCTCTCTCTCTCTCTCTCTCTCTGAGGTATTGGGCAGTTTAGTATAATCTCTCTCTCTCTGTCTGAGGTGTTGGACAGGCTAGTATAATCTCTCTCTCTGTCTGAGGTGTTGGGCAGGCTAGTATAATCTCTCTCTCTCTCTCTGAGGTGTTTGGCAGGTTAGTATAATCTCTCTCTCTCTCTGAGGTGTTGGGCAGGCTAGTATAATTCTCTCTCTCTGAGGTGTTGGGCAGGCTAGTATAATCTCTCTCTATCTGAGGTGTTGGTCAGGCTAGTATAATCTCTCTCTCTGAGGTGTTGGGCAGGCTAGTATAATCTCTCTCTCTCTCTGAGGTGTTGGGCAGGCTAGTATAATCTCTCTCTCTCTCTGAGGTGTTGGGCAGGCTAGTATAATCTCTCTCTCTCTGTCTCTGAGGTGTTGGGCAGGCTAGTATAATCTCTCTCTCTCTCTCTGAGGTGTTGGGCAGGCTAGTATCATCTCTCTCTCTCTCTGAGGTGTTGGGCAGGCTAGTATAATCTCTCTCTCTGAGGTGTTGGGCAGGCTAGTATAATCTCTCTCTGTCTGAGGTGTTGGGCAGGCTAGTATAATCTCTCTCTCTCTCTCTGAGGTGTTGGGCAGGCTAGTATAATCTCTCTCTCTCTCTCTGAGGTGTTGGGCAGGCTAGTATAATCTCTCTCTCTCTGAGGTGTTGGGCAGGCTTGTATAATCTCTCTCTCTCTCTGAGGTGTTGGGCAGGCTAGTATAATCTCTCTCTCTCTGTCTGAGGTGTTGGGCAGGCTAGTATAATCTCTCTCTCTCTGAGGTGTTGGGCAGGCTAGTATAATTCTCTCTCTCTCTCTCTGAGGTGTTGGGGAGGCTAGTATAATCTCTCTCTCTCTCTGAGGTGTTGGGCAGGCTAGTATAATCTCTCTCTCTCTCTGAGGTGTTGGTCAGGCTAGTATAATCTCTCTCTGTCTGAGGTGTTGGGCAGGCTAGTATAACTCTCTCTCTCTCTCTGAGGTGTTGGGCAGGCTAGTATAATCTCTCTCTCTCTCTGAGGTGTTGGGCAGGCTAGTATAATCTCTCTCTCTCTCTGAGGTGTTGGGCAGGCTAGTATAATCTCTCTCTCTCTGAGGTGTTGGGCAGGCTAGTATAATCTCTCTCTCTCTCTGAGGTGTTTGGCAGGCTAGTATAATCTCTCTCTCTCTGAGGTGTTGGGCAGGCTAGTATAATCTCTCTCTCTCTGTCTGAGGTGTTGGGCAGGCTAGTATAATCTCTCTCTCTCTCTCTGAGGTGTTGGGCAGGCTAGTATAATCTCTCTCTCTCTCTCTCTGAGGTGTTGGGCAGGCTAGTATAATCTCTCTCTGTCTGAGGTGTTGGGCAGGCTAGTATAATCTCTCTCTGTCTGATGTGTTGGGCAGGCTAGTATAATCTCTCTCTCCTTCTCTCTGTCTGAGGTGTTGGGCAGGCTAGTATAATTCTCTCTCTCTCTGAGGTGTTGGGCAGGCTAGTATAATCTCTCTCTGTCTGAGGTGTTGGGCAGGCTAGTATAATCTCTCTCTCTCTCTCTGAGGTGTTGGGCAGGCTAGTATAATCTCTCTCTGAGGTGTTGGGCAGGCTAGTATAATCTCTCTCTCTCTCTCTGAGGTGTTGGGCAGCTAGTATAATCTCTCTCTCTCTCTCTGAGGTGTTGGGCAGGCTAGTATAATCTCTCTCTCTCTCTGAGGTGTTGGGCAGGCTAGTATAATCTCTCTCTCTGAGGTGTTGGGCAGGCTAGTATAATCTCTCTCTCTCTGAGGTGTTGGGCAGGCTAGTATAATCTCTCTCTCTCTCTCTGTCTGTTCTCCCTCACCTCCTTCTCTCTCTGTGTCTGTCCCCCTCTCCCTCTCCTCCTTCTCTCTGTGTCTGTTCCCCTCTCCCTCACCTCCTTCTCTCGCTGTGTCTGTCCCCCTCTCCCTCACCTCCTTCTATCTCTCTCTCTCTCTCTCTGTGTCTGTCCCCCTCTCCCTCACCTCCTTCTCTCTCTCTGTCTGTCCCCTCCTCCCTCTCCTCCTCTCTCTCTCTCTCTCTGTGTCTGTTTCCCCCTCCTCTCTCTCTGTATGTGTCCCCCTCTCCCAAGGTCCTAGATGTTCAGGTCATCTTTCTGATGCATTATAGGAAAGATGTCAAACACTGACAGGTAGTGACATTCTAATCTGCAGAGCTAAGCAAACACACACACACACACACACACACACACACACACACACACACACACACACACACACTCCTTTCTCCCCAGAGTGTAGGCTGTGTGTCAGCGTTACTGCAGTGAGCCAAGCAGAAGGCCCTGGTCTAATCTCAGACACATTACTGCAGAGCAACACAACTCTCCCCTGTCACACACACACACACACACACACACACACACACACACACACACCCCGTTTCCTCCTTCCGTAACATCCTTGGTGTTCATGGAAGCCCCCCCGTTTCCTCCTACCTTAACATCCTTGGTGTTCATGGAGGCCCACCCCGTTTCCTCCTACCTAACATCCTTGGTGTTCATGGAGCCCCATCTCGTTTCCTCCTACCTTAACATCCTTGGTGTTCATGGAAGCCCCCCCCGTTTCCTCCTACCTTAACATCCTTGGTGTTCATGGAGGCCCCCCCGTTTCCTCCTACCTTAACATCCTTGGTGTTCATGGAAGCCCCCCGTTTCCTCCTACCTTAACACCCGTGGTGTTCATGGAGCCCCACCCCGTTTCCTCCTACCTTAACATCCTTGGTGTTCATGGAAGCCCCCCGTTTCCTCCTACCTTAACACCCGTGGTGTTCATGGAGCCCCACCCCGTTTCCTCCTACCTTAACATCCTTGGTGTTCATGGAAGCCCCCGTTTCCTCCTACCTTAACATCCTTTGTGTTCATGCGTGTTCCTTCCTTCCCGACAAAAATGTCGTCTATATCCACCAGGATGTGACGCTCCAACCCCAACGACAACTTCCTGTCCGTGAGGTAAGTGATAGCGTCCACCAATAGGAGCCTGTGTAGCCAGTAGCCCAGGCCGTGTCCGAAGACGACCCTCTGAACCCCGTCAAACAGCCCCACATCCAGCACCACCGTATCCTGTAGGCCCCGACTGAAACCAGGGACTGGATTATCTCCGCTGCCCACTCCGGGGCCTCCCCCCTGGGCCGCGCCTGGACAACAGCCTGGTAGGAGGAGTGGTTGGAGGTGAACGTGGTCCAGTCGTCGCCAGGGAGAGGTCCACGGTCCGTACCGGCCCGCGTCAGGTGGAGGAGGGGCGAACGTGACATCACAGAGGCGTCTCGGAGCGCCTGATTTGTCCGTAGCAGCAGGGGTAGACCCCGGAGATTCAGCAGGGGCGGAGAGTTCTGATTGGCTCTATGGAAGGTGATGATGCCGACTCGGTAACGGAGACAGTACTGGGGGACAACAAGGGACAAAATTTGGCAAGCGTCAGCTGACAACCAGACGAACGTTAGCGAACGTTAGCTGAGAACCTGACGAATGTTAGCGAACGTTAGCTGACAACCAGACGAATGTTAGCTGACAACCAGACGATCGTTAGCGAACGTTAGCTGACAACCAGACGAACGTTAGCGAACGTTAGCTGACAACCAGACGAACGTTAGCGAACGTCAGCTGACAACCAGACGAACGTTAGCGAACGTTAGCTGACAACCAGACGAACGTTAGCGAATGATAGCTGACAACCAGACGATACATTTCAATGTGTATTTTGTGTCCGATGTTAGTGAATGTTCATGGCTAACGTTAGCTAACAGTTTGAGACGGTAACGGACGGCAAACGGAAGCGAGTGTCAATACACAACAAAAAAAGTAAATCCGTACAAAAATGAGCTTCGCCATAACATTCTGGAATGTACTAGTTCACCTTGACGTTCTTCCTAAGTCACTTCCACCTTCCACTTCCTTTTTCCCCTTGAAACAGTGTCCCGCATAGACGCAGAGATGTGTGGACGTTCGGTATTAAACCTTTTTCTTCGAGGCGACCTCGTGGTCAAGTGTAAATTAGGCCTGTCAGAAGAGAAGTGAGCCGTGTCGCTGTAAAAAAAAAAAAAGGACCGACGTGTGAAGTTTATTAAAAGAGCAAATACACTTTGGAGTCAAATGAAAGATAAGAGTTTAGATTATGAGGAAATGAAGGCATAGATATGTTTGTCAACCATTTTCCATCCTAAAAAAATAAGGAATAAGGCTTTGATTTCTGGTCAAACAGATGGAAAAACGGGTCTCAGAAAACATCTAGCAGGAAAAAAAAAGTATTAAAACGCTCTTAGAAATCCATCAAAACACAATAATGTTGAAGTAAAGGTCCCCTGCCAACTAATATCAACATTTATATTTCATTTTTATGGAAATATTTTCCTTCTAAAAGTATCAAATATTGCCTAGTGTCCTGTTATTGTCACGTCCTGACCTGTAAAGGGGTTATTGGGTATTGTAGTTTGGTCAGGACGTGACAGGGGGGCGTTTGTTTTATGTGGTTCGGGGTTTGTTGGGTTATGTTATTATGTAAGAGAGGGGTGTTTGTTTTATGTGGTTCGGGGTTTGTTGGGTTATGTTATTATGTAAGAGAGGGGGGGTGTTTGTTTAGAGTGTTCCGGGGTTTTTGGTCTATGTTCAAGGTTAGTTTATTTTCTATGTTCAGTCTAGTTTTCTCCTTCTATGTTTAGTTAATGGGGGGGTTGACCTTCAATTGGAAGCAGCTGCTCCTCGTTGCTTCTAATTGAAGGTTTTATTTAAGAGGGTTTTTATTTATTTTTTTTCTGTGGGGGTTTGTGGGTAGTTGCTTCCTGTTTAGTGTCGTTCGTTGTTTATGCGATTCGGTTTGTTTTTCCTTCTTTTAAATGTAATAAAGAAGATGAGGATAAACGTTCCCGCTGCACCTTGGTCCAATCCTTACGACGCCCGTTACAGTTACTCTGTTACCCGTAAACCCTCTTTAAGATTATTTATAATTACATTTCTCTCCCTCATGAGGGAGGAAGATGAAAGTTGACAGAAGTAAAAACTGAAGGTAGACCTACCGAATTAAAGTTTTAACTAATTACAATGTTGCTTAATCAATTACTAATTGATAAACACACGTCATAGACGACACCCAGTTGTGATTTTATCTTCATTCGGAGCGGATATTGAAGTTTTTTTCGGCAAAACGAGGCCGAGATTTTACTGTCGTTCTGTTACCAGATTTTTACTGTCATTCTGTTACCAGATTTTACTGTCGTTCTGTTACCAGATTATACTGTCGTTCTGTTACCAGATTTTACTGTCGTTCTGTTACCAGATTTTACTGTCGTTCTGTTACCAGATTTTACTGTCGTTATGTTACCAGATTTTACTGTCGTTATGTTACCAAATTTTACTGACGTTATGTTACCAGATATTACTGTCATTATGTTACCAGAGTTTGCTGTCGTTCTGTTACCAGATTTTACCTGTCGTACTGGTACCAGATTTTACTGTCGTTATGTTACCAGATTTTACTGTCGTTATGTTACCAGATTTTACTGTCGTTATGTTACCAGATTTTACTGTCGTTATGTTACCAGATTTTACTGTCGTTATGTTACCAGATTTTACTGTCGTTCTGTTACCAGATTTTACTGTCGTTCTGGTACCAGATTTTACTGTCATTCTGTTACCACATTTTACTGTCATTCTGTTACCACATTTTACATCTGCGCTGTTCCTCAACTAAATGTATTTTTGTCAAATGTTCATTGGCTAATTGTTAAAAGTAGACTTCTGCGTATAAAAAGGTACGTTTTGTTTCAACTTTGCAAAACAATGGTTTTAACCTTTTAAAGTGACAAAGTGAGTCTCAGCGTCACTCCGATTCCGTGAAATTGACAAGTAGTTGTCTGTTCTAGGAGTCAGTGTGTCTGTACCTGGTGTACCAGCTGTCTGTACCAGGAGTCAGTGTGTCTGTACCAGCTGTCTGTACCAGGAGTCAGTGTGTCTGTACCAGCTGTCTGTTCTAGGAGTCAGTGTGTCTGTACCTGGTGTAACAGCTGTCTGGTCCAGGAGTCAGTGTGTCTGTACCTGGTGTACCAGCTGTCTGTACCAGGAGACAGTGTGTCTGTACCTGGTGTACCAGCTGTCTGTTCCAGGAGTCAGTGTGTCTGTACCTGGTGTAACAGCTGTCTGTACCAGGAGTCAGTGTGTCTGTACCTGGTGTACCAGCTGTCTGTTCCAGGAGTCAGTGTGTCTGTACCTGGTGTACCAGCTGTCTGTACCAGGAGTCAGTGTGTCTGTACCTGGTGTACCAGCTGTCTGTACCAGGAGTCAGTGTGTCTGTACCTGGTGTACCAGCTGTCTGTTCCAGGAGTCAGTGTGTCTGTCCCTGGTGTAACAGCTGTCTGTACCAGGAGTCAGTGTGTCTGTACCTGGTGTAACAGCTGTCTGTTCCAGGGAGTCAGTGTGTCTGTACCTGGTGTACCAGCTGTCTGTTCCAGGAGTCAGTGTGTCTGTCCCTGGTGTACCAGCTGTCTGTACCAGGAGTCAGTGTGTCTGTACCTGGTGTACCAGCTGTCTGTACCAGGAGTCAGTGTGTCTGTACCTGGTGTAACAGCTGTCTGTTCCAGGAGTCAGTGTGTCTGTACCTGGTGTAACAGCTGTCTGTACCAGGAGTCAGTGTGTCTGTACCTGGTGTACCAGCTGTCTGTTCCAGGAGTCAGTGTGTCTGTACCTGGTGTAACAGCTGTCTGTTCCAGGAGTCAGTGTGTCTGTCCCTGGTGTACCAGCTGTCTGTACCAGGAGTCAGTGTGTCTGTACCAGCTGTCTGTACCAGGAGTCAGTGTGTCTGTACCAGCTGTCTGTTCTAGGAGTCAGTGTGTCTGTACCTGGTGTAACAGCTGTCTGGTCCAGGAGTCAGTGTGTCTGTACCTGGTGTACCAGCTGTCTGTACCAGGAGACAGTGTGTCTGTACCTGGTGTACCAGCTGTCTGTTCCAGGAGTCAGTGTGTCTGTACCTGGTGTAACAGCTGTCTGTACCAGGAGTCAGTGTGTCTGTACCTGGTGTACCAGCTGTCTGTTCCAGGAGTCAGTGTGTCTGTACCTGGTGTACCAGCTGTCTGTACCAGGAGTCAGTGTGTCTGTACCTGGTGTACCAGCTGTCTGTACCAGGAGTCAGTGTGTCTGTACCTGGTGTACCAGCTGTCTGTTCCAGGAGTCAGTGTGTCTGTCCCTGGTGTAACAGCTGTCTGTACCAGGAGTCAGTGTGTCTGTACCTGGTGTAACAGCTGTCTGTTCCAGGAGTCAGTGTGTCTGTACCTGGTGTACCAGCTGTCTGTTCCAGGAGTCAGTGTGTCTGTCCCTGGTGTACCAGCTGTCTGTACCAGGAGTCAGTGTGTCTGTACCTGGTGTACCAGCTGTCTGTACCAGGAGTCAGTGTGTCTGTACCTGGTGTAACAGCTGTCTGTTCCAGGAGTCAGTGTGTCTGTACCTGGTGTAACAGCTGTCTGTACCAGGAGTCAGTGTGTCTGTACCTGGTGTACCAGCTGTCTGTTCCAGGAGTCAGTGTGTCTGTACCTGGTGTAACAGCTGTCTGTTCCAGGAGTCAGTGTGGGCGTACTTCAACAGGCTCTCGTAGATGACCAGGATGTAGCGACCACGCCCCTTTGGGGAAAAAAAAACAGAACAACGTAAAACAGCTCGTTACCTGTTGTCACGTAACCACGGCAACGTTTGGGAATATTTTCTTCCAATCAGTCAACCCTGATTTCCTGCTTCGTTCCTATTGGTTACGAGAATCCTCAGACTGAGACCTTAGTAGATCTCCAGGAACAGGGTCACCATAACAACAACAATAATAACAACAACAACAACAACAATAATAATAACAATATTAACCTAATAATAATAATAATAATAATAATAATAATAATAATAATATTAACCTTGTCAGGGAGGGGAGACAGGTCTCCCTTCCCCATAACAACAATAATAATAATAATAATAATAACAATAATAACAATATTAACCTAATAATAATAATAATAATAATAATAATAATAATAATAACAATAATAACAATATTATCCTAATAATAATAATAATAATAATAATAATAATAATAATAATAATAATAATAATAACAATATTAACCTAATAATAATAATAATAATAATAATAATAACAATAATAATAATAATAATAATAACAATATTAACCTAATAATAATAATAATAATAATAATAATAATAATAATAATAATAATAACAATATTAACCTAATAATAATAATAATAAAAATAATAACAATATTAACCTAATAATAATAATAATAATAATAATAATAATAATAATAATAATAATAATACAATATTAACCTAATAATAATAATAATAAAAATAATAACAATATTAACCTAATAATAATAATAATAATAATAATAATAATAATAATAACAATAATAATAACAATATTAACCTAATAATAATAATAATAATAATAATAATAACAATAATAACAATATTAACCTAATAATAATAATAATAATAATAATAATAATAATAATAATATTAACCTTGTCAGTGAGGAGAGGCAGGTCCCCTTCCCCGGGGTGATCTCTGTGGTGAAGGGGTACCTGGCTGACTCCAGGATGGTGACGATGTCCTGTCCTAACTGGCTGTACTGTGATTCTACTAGAACCAATACTACCGGGTCTACTGAGGGGAGGGGGTGGGCGTCGGGGTCTACTGAGGGGAGGGGTGGGCGTCGGGGTCTACTGAGGGGAGGGGGTGGGCGTCGGGGTCTACTGAGGGGAGGGGTGGGCGTCGGGGTCTACTGAGGGGAGGGGTGGGCGTCGGGGTCTACTGAGGGGAGGGGTGGGCGTCGGGGTCTACTGAGGGGAGGGGTGGGCGTCGGGGTCTACTGGGTGGAGGGGTGGGCGTGGGGTCTACTGAGGGGAGGGGGTGGGCGTCGGGGTCTACTGAGGGGAGGGGTGGGCGTCGGGGTCTACTGAGGGGAGGGGTGGGCGTCGGGGTCTACTGGGTGGAGGGGTGGGCGTCGGGGTCTACTGAGGGGAGGGGTGGGCGTCGGGGTCTACTGAGGGGAGGGGTGGGCGTCGGGGTCTACTGAGGGGAGGGGGTGGGCGTCGGGGTCTACTGAGGGGAGGGGTGGGCGTCGGGGTCTACTGAGGGGAGGGGTGGGCGTCGGGGTCTACTGGGTGGAGGGGTGGGCGTCGGGGTCTACTGAGGGGAGGGGGTGCGTCGGGGGTCTACTGAGGGGAGGTGGGGTGTGTGTCGGGGTGTGTGTTGGTGTGTGTGTTGGGGTGTTTATCAGGGTGTGTGTTGGGGTGTTTATCAGGGTGTGTGTTGGGGTGTGTGTCGGGGTGTGTGTCGGTGTGTGTGTTGGTGTGTTTATCAGGGTGTGTGTTGGGGTGTTTATCAGGGTGTGTGTTGGTGTGTGTGTTGGGGTGTTTATCAGGGTGTGTGTTGGGGTGTTTATCAGGGTGTGTGTTGGTGTGTGTGTTGGGGTGTTTATCAGGGTGTGTGTTGGGGTGTTTATCAGGGTGTGTGTTGGGGTGTTTATCAGGGTGTGTGTCGGTGTGTGTGTTGGGGTGTTTATCAGGGTGTGTGTTGGGGTGTTTATCAGGGTGTGTGTCGGTGTGTGTGTTGGTGTGTGTGTTGGTGTGTTTATCAGGGTGTGTGTCGGTGTGTGTGTTGGGGTGTTTATCACGGTGTGTGTTGGTGTGTTTATCAGGGTGTGTGTTGGGGTGTTTATCAGGGTGTGTGTCGGTGTGTGTGTTGGGGGATCTGTAGGGAGTCGGAAAGGGCAGGGAACAGGCCACAGCAGCGTGCTCTCTTGATTGGTTAAGCTGTAGGGTGGGGGCGGAGTGAGAGAATAGGAAGTAGGCGGAGCCTAGCAGAGAGCCGGAGGCGAGGAGGAGGAGGAATCGCCGCAGGTGGCGACGGACGTGCACCGCTAACGACATCACTTCCTGAAGGGTGTGTGGATGGGTGTGTGTGTGTGTGTGTGTGTGTGTGTGTGTGTGTGTGTGTGTGTTGTGTGTGTGTGTACGTCTCTATGCAGGAATTGTAACACGGACGTGGCGGGGAACACTGAGGACTGTCATGTCACCATGGTGATAGAAGGTCAGAAAGGTCAGCCCGAATGAACTCTCTCTCCACCAATCACAACCCAGGACACAGCGGGGGAGAGACGGCGTCGTCAGAGCAGCTCCTGGCTGTGATCTGCAACGAGACAACATGAGGTTAGACTCACGTCTGGTGTGTGTGTGTGTGTGTGTGTGTAGTGTGGTGTGTGTGTAGTGTGTGTGGTGTGTGTGTGTGTAGTGTGGTGTGTGTGTAGTGTGTAGTGTGTGTAGTGTGTGTAGTGTGTGTAGTGTGTGTTGTGTGTGTTGTGTGTGTAGTGTGTGTGTGTTTTCTCCCCTCATTCAACTTTTTCACCCCGGACGCTTTATCTGGACGTGGTTCGTCAGGACCTCCACCAGCCGAAGCTAAGTAGTAACATTAACATGATGCCTTCTGATTGCAGTCGCTGTTCTCATAATATACAGGAGAACGATCAGCCTTACGGCGAGGATAGCCGTGCTGCAAGCCCAGCTTCAGACGCGAACGTTAGGCGAGGGTAATTTCAGTGTAGGAAAGGATGAAACAGCGTCTGTGCCACCAGTAAGTACAGATAGTAACGTTAGTATAAACCCCATTCGCACGGTCCCCCGCAGCCGGACATCTTTCTCATGGCTTCTGGAGGGAAACGCTGTAGGAATGCTCAACCTGTGTCGCTCATTCAGCCGGCAGAAACTTTCAACCCGTTCTCCCCGTTAAGCCTGATGAATTTACTGTGTTAAATGAGGCCTCACCCCCTGGTTACACTAGTGACCATACCCCCCGTGCATCCGGCAAAGGCGGAGGTGTTGCTAACATTTACGATAGCAAATTTCAATTTACAAAAAAAACAACAATGACGTTTTCGTCTTTTGAGCTTCTAGTCATGAAATCTATGCAGCCTACTCAATCACTTTTTATAGCTACTGTTTACAGGCCTCCTGGGCCGTATACAGTGTTCCTCACCGAGTTCCCTGAATTCCTATCGGATCTTGTAGTCATAGCAGATAATATTCAAATTTTTGGTGACTTTAACATTCACATGGAAAAGTCCACAGACCCACTCCAAAAGGCTTTCGGAGCCATCATCGACTCAGTGGGTTTTGTCCAACATGTCTCTGGACCTACTCACTGCCACAGTCATACTCTGGACCTAGTTTTGTCCCATGGAATAAATGTTGTGGATCTTAATGTTTTTCCTCAAAATCCTGGATTATCGGACCACCATTTTATTGCATTTGCAATCGCAACAAATAATCTGCTCAGACCCCAACCAAGGAGCATTAAAAGTCGTGCTATAAATTCTCAGACAACCCAAAGATTCCTTGATGCCCTTCCAGACTCCCTCTGCCTACCCAAGGACGTCAGAGTACAAAAATCAGTTAACCACCTAACCGAGGAACTCAATTTAACCTTGCACAATACCCTAGATGCAGTTGCACCCCTAAAAACTAAAAACATCTGTCATAAGAAACTAGCTCCCTGGTATACAGAAAATACACGAGCTCTGAAGCAAGCTTCCAGAAAATTGGAACGGAAATGGCGCCACACCAAACTGGAAGTCTTCCGACTAGCTTGGAAAGACAGTACCGTGCAGTATCGAAGAGCCCTCACTGCTGCTCGATCATCCTATTTTTCCAACTTAATTGAGGAAAATAAGAACAATCCGAAATTTCTTTTGATACTGTCGCAAAGCTAACTAAAAAGCAGCCTTCGCAAATGGAGGATGGCTTTCACTTCAGCAGTAATAAATTTATGAACTTCTTTGAGGAAAAGATCATGATCATTAGAAAGCAAATTATAGACTCCTCTTTAAATCTGCGTATTCCTCCAAAGCTCCGTTGTCCTGAGTCTGCACAACTCTGCCAGGACCTAGGATCAAGGGAGATACTAAAGTGCTTTAGTACTATATCTCTTGACACAATGATGAAATTAATCGTGCTCCTAGATCTTAGTGCCGCTTTTGATACCATCGATCACCACATTCTTTTGGAGAGATTGGAAACCCAAATTGGTCTACACGGACAAGTTCTGGCCTGGTTTAGATCTTATCTGTTTGAAAGATATCAGTTTGTCTCTTTGGATGGTTTGTCCTCTGACAAATCAATTGTAAATTTCGGTGTTCCTCAAGGTTCCGTTTTAGGACCACTATTGTTTTCACTATATATTTTACCTCTTGGGGCTGTCATTCGAAAACATAATGTTAAATTTCACTGCTATGCGGACGACACACAGCTTTACATTTCAATGAAACATGGTGAAGCCCCAAAATTGCACTCGCTAGAAGCCTGTGTTTCAGACATAAAGAAGTGGATGGCTGCAAACTTTCTACTTTTAAACTCGGACAAAACAGAGATGCTTGTTCTAGGTCCCAAGAAACAAAGAGATCTTCTGTTGAATCTGACAATTAATCTGGATGGTTGTACAGTCGTCTCAAATAAAACTGTGAAGGACCTCGGCGTTACTCTGGACCCTGATCTCTCTTTTGAAGAACATATCAAGACTGTTTCAAGGACAGCTTTTTTCCATCTACGTAACATTGCAAAAATCTGAAACTTTCTGTCCAAAAATGACGCAGAAAAATGTATCCATGCTTTTGTTACTTCTAGGCTGGACTACTGCAATGCTCTACTTTCCGGCTACCCGGATAAAGCACTAAACAAACTTCAGTTAGTGCTAAATACGGCTGCTAGAATCCTGACTAGAACCAAAGAATTTGATCATATTACTCCAGTGCTAGCCTCCCTACACTGGCTTTCTGTTAAGGCAAGGGCTGATTTCAAGGTTTTACTGCTAACCTACATTACATGGGCTTGCTCCTACCTATCTTTCCAATTTGGTCCTGCCGTACATACCTACACGTACGCTACGGTCACAAGACGCAGGCCTCCTAATTGTCCCTAGAATTTCTAAGCAAACGGCTGGAGGTAGGGCTTTCTCCTATAGAGCTCCATTTTTATGGAATGGTCTGCCTACCAATGTGAGAGACGCAGACTCAGTCTCAACCTTTAAGTCTTTACTGAAGACTTATCTCTTCAGTAGGTCCTATGATTAAGTATAGTCTGGCCCAGGAGTGTTAGGTGAACGGAAAGGCTGGAGCAACGAACTGCCCTTGCTGTCTCTGCCTTGCCGGTTCCCCTCTTTCCACTGGGATTCTCTGCCTCTAACCCTTTTACAGGGGCTGAGTCACTGGCTTACTGGTGTTCTTCCATGCCGTCCATGGGAGGGGTGCGTCACTTGAGTGGGTTGAGTCACTGACGTGGTCTTCCTTTCTGGGTTGGCGCCCCCCCCCCTTGGGTTGTGCCATGGCGGAGATCGTTGTGGGCTATACTCGGCCTTGTCTTAGGACGGTAAGTTGGTGGTTGGAGACATCCCTCTAGTGGTGTGGGGGCTGTGCTTTGGCAAAGTGGGTGGGGTTATATCCTGCCTGTTTGGCCCTGTCCGGGGTATCATCGGATGGGGCCCCAGTGTCTTCTGATCCCTCCTGTCTCAGCCTCCAGTATTTATGCTGCAGTAGTTTATGTGTCGGGGGGCTAGGGTCAGTCTGTTACATCTGGAGTATTTCTCTTGTCTTATCCGGTGTCCTGTGTGAATTTAAATATGCTCTCTCTAATTCTCTCTTTCTCTCTTTCTTTCTCTCTCTCGGAGGACCTGAGCTCTAGGACCATGCCTCAGGACTACCTGGTATGATGACTCCTTGCTGTCCCCAGTCCACCTGGCCGTGCTGCTGCTCCAGTTTCAACTGTTCTGCCTGCGGCTATGGAACCCTGACCTGTTCACCGGACGTGCTTGTTGCACCCTCGACAACTACTATGATTATTATTATTTGACCATGCTGGTCATTTATGAACATTTTAACATCTTGACCATGTTCTGTTATAATATCCACCCGGCACAGCCAGAAGAGGACTGGCCACCCCTCATAGCCTGGTTCCTCTCAGGTTTCTTCCTAGGTTTTTGGCCTTTCTAGGGAGTTTTTCCTAGGGAGTTTTTCCTAGCCACCGTGCTTCTTTCGCATGCATTGCTTGCTGTTTGGGGTTTTAGGCTGGGTTTCTGTACAGCACTTTGAGATATCAGCTGATGTACGAAGGGCTATATAAAAATAAATTTGATTGATTTTGTGTGTGTGTGTGTGTGTGTGTGTGTGTGTGTGTGTGTGTGTGTGTGTTCTAGTCAGTGTCTTCTAGGGGAGTCGTAGGCAACAGCTGGTAAAGACAGACTGACTGAAAACAACCTGTAGCCTTAGGGTTCATCACACACACACACACACACACACACACACACACACACACACACCCAGACCAGTACTGCAGGCTGTAAACCATAGGTGCTATACCTCATTCATTCATCCCTCCATCACTTATTCCCTCCATCCTTCCATCCCTCCATCTCTCCATCCCTCCATCCCTCCATCTCTCATCCCTCCTTCCCTCCATCACTCCATCCCTCCATCCCTCCATCACTTATTCCCTCCATCCTTCCATCCCTCCTTCCTCCATCACTCCATCCCTCCATCCTTCCATCCCTCCATCCCTCCATCACTTATTCCCTCCATCCTTCCATCTCTCCATCTCTCCATCCCTCCATCCCTCCATCACTTATTCCCTCCATCCTTCCATCCCTCCATCTCTCCATCCCTCCATCTCTCCATCCCTCCATCTCTCCATCTCTCCATCCCCTCCATCCCTCCATCTCTCCTTCCCTCCATCCCTCCATCGCTCCATCCCTCCATCACTTATTCCCTCCATCCTTCATCCTTCCATCCCTCCATCCCTCCATCTCTCATCCCTCCTTCCCTCCATCACTCCATCCCTCCATCCTTCCATCCCTTCATCACTTATTCCTCCATCCTTCCATCCCTCCATCACTTATTCCTCCATCCTTCCATCCTTCCATCTCTCCATCTCTCCATCCCTCCATCCCTCCATCCCTCCATCACTTATTCCCTCCATCCTTCCATCCCTCCATCTCTCCATCCCTCCATCTCCCCATCCCTCCATCCCTCCATCCCTCCATCCCTCCATCTCTCCATCCCTCCATCTCTCCATCCCTCCATCCCTTCATCTCTCCATCCCTCCATCCCTCCATCCCTCCATCTCTCCTCCCTCCATCCCCCATCTCTCTATCCCTCCATCTCTCCCTCCATCCCTCCATCTCTCATCTCTCCATCTCTCCATCCCTCCATCCCTCCATCTCACAACTGGTTACTAAACTACTAACTACCCATAGCCTAACATAATCACAACTGGTTACTAAACTACCCGTAGCCTTACATAATCACAACTGGTTACTAAACTACTAACTACCCGTAGCCTAACATAATCACAACTGGTTATGAAACTACTAACTACCCATAGCCTAACATAATCACAACTGGTTATGAAACTACTAACTACCCATAGCCTAACATAATCACAACTGGTTATGAAACTACTAACTACCCGTAGCCTAACATAATCACAACTGGTTACTAAACTACTAACTACCCGTAGCCTAACATAATCACAACTGGTTACTAAACTATTAACTACCCGTAGCCTAACATAATCACAACTGGTTACTAAACTACTATCTACCCGTAGCCTAACATAATCACAACTGGTTATGAAACTACTAACTACCCGTAGCCTAACATAATCACAACTGGTTACTAAACTACTAACTACCCGTAGCCTAACATAATCACAACTGGTTACTAAACTACTAACTACCCGTTGCCTTACATAATCACAACTGGTTATGAAACTACTAACTACCCGTAGCATAACATAATCACAACTGGTTACTAAACTACTAACTACCCGTAGCCTTACATAATCACAACTGGTTATGAAACTACTAACTACCCGTAGCCTAACATAATCACAACTGGTTACTAAACTACTAACTACCCATAGCCTAACATAATCACAACTGGTTACTAAACTACTAACTACCCATAGCCTAACATAATCACAACTGGTTACTAAACTACTAACTACCCATAGCCTAACATAATCACAACTGGTTACTGTCTGTCTGTCTATCTGTCTGTCCCTCCGTCTCTATCTGTCTGTCTGTCTGTCTCTATCTGTCTGTCTGTCTGTCTCTATCTGTCTGTCTGTCTGTCTGTCTGTCTGTCTGTCTGTCTGTCTGTCTGTCTGTCTGTCTTGTCTGTCATAGCGGATTGTTGTATTAAACCTGTCTGTCTGTTAGTCAACAACAACATTCTCATGGTTGTCATGGTTACGAGCGACAAAAACAACAAGAAATGAATTGTGTTTCCATAGAAACTAAATGAATCACATCTCAGATTGACCGGTTAAATGTCAAACAAAATGATCGTTTTCTGTTTACAGTGAAAACTATAAATACCTTACAACATGTCATGTTAATCACGCTGAATGATATTAACGACATCGGAAGAACGGGATAGAAACACCAAGGATCGACGTGATCAAATTAGCAAATAGACATTCCAACACACACGCAGCTCCCTTGTAAAGAAAAACAATGAGAGATAGAAGAGGAGAAGGGAGAGAGAGTGAGGAAAGGAAGAAGGAAAGAGAGAGAGTCTTCCTCGCTTTTTCGCAAGTAAATTCACTAAAGGTTTTAAAAAAAAACATCTGTTTCATCCTCAGTGCTTTCACAACAACAACAACAACAACAACAACAACAAGCTCAGCCAGAGTAGCGAGTCTATGTTTTACCTCTAGCCGGGATGAGGGAGCTGCCGGGCGGGCAGGTTGAGCGAAGGTGAGCCACTGGTCTGGAGCCGTGTTGGAAGAAGGTAAATCCGCATGTATATCGGGCTGTCTACTCTCTCTCTCTCTCTCTCTCTCGTCACTAGAACAGAGGCAACCAGCCGGGAATAATCGTCTCTCTTCCTCCTCCGTCTACTCCTCTCATTCACCATTCCTCCTTCCTGCACTCTCTCTCCTCATTCTCTGTCCTCTCCTCTCTTTCTCTCCCAGATGAGAGCAGCGAAGAGAGACACGTCAAGTGTTTAACAGCGGGCACGCGTGAGACAAACCGATATTATCTGTGCCGCTTTCCGTTACGACTGACTGCCTGCTGCCAGCTACACTACAGCTTCTGTTCCGTCCGAGAGAGAGAGAGAGAGAGAGAGAGAGAGAGAGAGAGAGAGAGAGAGAGAGAGAGAGAGAGAGAGAGAGAGAGAGAGAGAGAGAGGAGCAGGGAGAGAGAGAGAGGGGAGGGGGAGAGAGAGAGAGAGGAGGGGGAGTGATAGAGAGAGAGGGAGGGAGGGGGAGTGATAGAGAGAGAGGGAGGGAGGGGGAGTGATAGAGAGAGGAGGGGAGGGTAGTGATAGAGAGGGGAGGGGGAGTGATAGAGAGAGGAGGGGGAGTGAGAGAGAGAGAGCAGGGAGGGTAGTGATAGAGAGGGGAGGGGGAGAGAGAGAGAGAGGGAGGGGGGAGTGATAGAGAGAGAGGGAGGGAGGGGGAGTGATAGAGAGGGAGGGAGGGAGGGGGAGTGATAGAGAGGAGGGGAGGGTAGTGATAGAGAGGGAGGGGGGAGTGAGAGAGAGAGGGGAGGCAGGGAGGGGGAGTGATAGAGAGAGGAGGGGAGGGTAGTGATAGAGAGGGGAGGGGGAGTGAGAGAGAGAGAGAGAGGGAGGGAGGGGGAGTGATAGAGAGAGCAGGGGAGGGTAGTGATAGAGAGGGGAGGGGGGGAGTGAGAGAGAGAGAGGGAGGCAGGGAGGGGGGAGTGATAGAGAGAGAGAGGGGAGGGTAGTGATAGAGAGGGGAGGGGGAGTGAGAGAGAGAGAGGGAGGGAGGGGGAGTGATAGAGAGAGCAGGGGAGGGTAGTGATAGAGAGGGGAGGGGGAGTGAGAGAGAGAGGAGGGGAGGGTAGTGATAGAGAGGGGAGGGGGGGAGTGATGAGAGAGAGGGAGGGAGGGAGGGGGAGTGATAGAGAGAGGAGGGGAGGGTAGTGATAGAGAGGGAGGGGGAGAGAGAGAGAGAGAGAGAGGGAGGGAGGGGGAGTGATAGAGAGAGGATGGGAGGGTAGTGATAGAGAGGGGAGGGGAGAGAGAGAGAGGGAGGGAGGGGGATATCAGTAATAGATGTCTTCAGGGAGGAAGGGAAAGTGGGAATGTGGAGGAGGGGAGGAGGGGAGGAGGGGAGGAGGTAAAATGATCTCCCTCCGTGTCTCTGACCTTGTTCTCTCTCTCTAAAAAAACAGAGGTACAACCCCAAACTAAACATGATCTCTCTCTCTCTCTCTCTCTCTCTCTCTCTCTCTCTGTCTCTCTCTCTCTCTCCGTCTCTCTCTCTCTCTCTCTCTCTCTCTCTCTCCGTCTCTCTCTCCCTCTCTCTCTCTCTCTCTCTCTCTCTCCGTCTCTCTCTCTCTCTCTCCGTCTCTTTCTCTCTCTCTGTCTGTCTGTCTGTCTGTCTGTCTGTCTGTCTGTCTGTCTGTCTGTCTGTCTGTCTGTCTGTCTGTCTGTCTGTCTGTCTGTCTGTCTCTCTCTCTCTCTCTCTCTCTCCACCCCTTCCTCCTCTCAATTCAATTTCAATTCAAGGGTCTTTATTGGCATGGGGAAACATATGTTAACATTGCCAAAGCAAGTGAGGTAGATAATAAACAAAAGTGAAATAAACAATACAAATGAACAGTAAACATTACACTCACAGACCTTCCAGAAGAATAAAGACATTTCAAATGTCATATTATGTCTATATAAAGTGTTGTAACGATGTGTAAATAGTTAAAGTACAAAAAGGAAAATAAATAAACATAAATATGGGTTGTATTTACAATGGTGTTTGTTCTTCACTGGTTGACCTTTTCTTGTGGCAACAGGTCACACATCTTGCTGCTGTGATGGACACTGTGGTATTTCACCCAGTAGATATGGGAGTTTAACAAAATTGGGTTTGTTTTCTAATTCTTTGTGTATCTGTGTAATCTGAGGGAAATATGTGTCTCTAATATGGTCATACATTTGGCAGGAAGTTAGGAAGTGCAGTTCAGTTTCCACCTCATTTTGTGGGCAGTGTTGCACATAGCCTGTCTTCTCTTGAGAGCCAGGTCTGCCTACGGCGGCCTTTCTCAATAGCAAGGCTATGCTCACTGAGTCTGTACATATTTCCTTAAGTTTGGGTCAGCACTCTCTGTTTAGGGCCAAATAGCATTCTAGTTTGCTCTGTGTCAAGTAATTCTATTTTTGTTTTCTCATGATTTGGCTGCGTCTCTCTCTCTCTTCTCCTCTCTCCTCTCTTCTCTTCTCCTCTCCCCTCCTCTCGTCTCCCCTCTTCTCGTCTCGTCTCTCCTCTCCTCTCCTCTCCTCTCTTCTCCCCTCCTCTCCTCTCTAACCTCTCCTCTCCGTTATATATCCAAGGGGAGAAAAGATAGATTACACCCTGTCTCATCAAGTATACACACACGGACAAGCACACACACACACACACCAGAAAGAGAAGCTGAGATGAAGCCTAGAACATTACAATGGCGGCCTACCCCCCGGGCCAAACCCGGACGACGCTGGGCCAACTGTGCGCCGCTCCATGGGACTCCCAATCACAGCCGGATGTGATACTGCCTGGATTCGAACCAAGGACTGTAGTCACACCTCTTGCACTGAGATGCAGTGCCTTTGACAGCTGCGCCACTCGGGAGTCCACATGAGTCACTGAGTCACTTTGTAACCTGGACCATTACTGTACTGAGTCACTGAGTCACTGTGTAACCTGGACCATTACTGTACTGAGTCACTGAGTCACTGTGTAACCTGGACCATTACTGTACTGAGTCACTGAGTCACTATGTAACCTGGACCATTACAGTAGTGAGTCACTGAGTCACTATGTAACCTGGACCATTACGGTAGTGAGTCACTGAGTCACTTTATAACCTGGACCATTACAGTAGTGAGTCACTGAGTCACTTTGTAACCTGGACCATTACAGTACTGAGTCACTGAGTCACTTTATAACCTGGACCATTACTGTAGTGAGTCACTTTATAACCTGGACCATTACTGTAGTGAGTCACTTTATAACCTGGACCATTACTGTAGTGAGTCTATATTAACCAATGCTGGTTAAAGAGTTGACCCATAGCAAGGAACAATCACCGTTCCATCTTAAACAATGCTAGCCAGCCTCTAGGCTGTCTATTGGCACGCAATGGAAATGTACCTATTAGCACGCTAAGCTAATAACAATGGAAATGTTCCTATTAGCATGCTAAGCTAATAACAATGGAAATGTTCCTTTTAGCACGCTAAGCTAATAACAATGAAAATGTACCTATTTGCACGCTAAGCTAATAACAATGGAAATGTACCTATTAGCACGCTAAGCTGATAATAATGGAAATATACCTATTTGCACGCTAAGCTAATAACAATGGAAATGTTCCTATTAGCACGCTAAGCTAATAACAATGAAAATATACCTATTAGCACGCTAAGCTAATAACAATGGAAATGTACCTATTTGCACGCTAAACTAATAACAATGAAAATGTACATATTTGCACGCTAAGCTGATAATAATGGAAATGTACCTATTAGCACGCTAAGCTAATAACAATATAAATGACCCTATCTAGAAGGAGGAGACAGTACAGGTGCATCAAAGCTTGGACAGAGACACTGAAAAACAGTCTATCTCAAGGCCATCAGACTGTTAAATAGTCACCACCATCCCCCTACCTGGACTGCAGGGAGACACCTGTCACCAACCCCCTACCTGGACTGCAGGGAGACACACCTGTCACCAACCCCCTACCTGGACTGCAGGGAGACACACCTGTCTCCAACCCCCTACCTGGACTGCAGGGAGACACACCTGTCACCAACCCCCCTACCTGGACTGCAGGGAGACACACCTGTCACCAACCCCCGTACCTGGACTGCAGGGAGACACACCTGTCTCCAACCCCCTACCTGGACTGCAGGGAGACACCTGTCACCAACCCCCTACCTGGACTGCAGGGAGACACACCTATCACCAACCCCCTACCTGGACTGCAGGGAGACACACCTGTCACCAACCCCTACCTGGACTGCAGGGGAGACACACCTGTCTCCAACCCCCCTACCTGGACTGCAGGGAGACACACCTGTCACCAACCCCCTACCTGGACTGCAGGAGAGACACCTGTCACCAACCCCCTACCTGGACTGCAGGGAGACACCTGTCACCAACCCCCCTACCTGGACTGCAGGGAGACACACCTGTCACCAACCCCCTACCTGGACTGCAG
>NW_025547741.1:0-13788 GCF_905237065.1 Salmo salar
CCAGGAAACAGTCAGTTTGCAAAATTGGTGATGATACTCCCCAAAACAGAACATTATAACACGGACCGTTTCACAAAAGGTTAGTCACATACTGTTATGTGGATTAACTACAATACTGCCTGTTCCATTGAAGGTGTGTGTGTGGAGTCAAGAGTGTGTGTGTGTGAGTGTGTGTCGTGTGTAAGGGTGGAGTGTGTTTCCAGTGTGTGTGCGTGTGTGTGTGTGTCCAGTGATTTTGAATGTCATAGTTGTGATCAAACAGAAAGAGAGAAAACATCATGTTGTGTTTTGACACAGGGACATGGAGGACTGTTGTAAAAGCTTAAACCGAAGAGGGGCCTAGTGAAACCAAGTGGAGGAATTGGTGTGCAGGTGGGTCAGTGTGTCAGAGGAGACTCTATAGTAGGACTGTGAGGCCAACAACTGATGATAATCTCACTCAGGTGGGAGCTAGGTGGGATTATTCATTGTTTGCCAGGCAGTTAACTGTTGTTCAGAGAGTCGATTGACTCCAGGACTCCTTATTCCCACCAATCTTACTATTCTATTATCTCCTGTTGATTCCTTTATCATGTCACTCTCTAGCTCTCTCCACTCCACTCTCAGTAACAGCGCCCAGTCAGGTACTCTTAAAGACCTGTTTGCTAGTCCTCAAATCTCTGGGTGGGTCTGGATACAGCGCTCTCTACCATGTCACCTTTCAGTCTTGACAGAGAGAGTGTTTGCTGTGTTTGGCAAGTTAGGAACACAGACATCAGTGAGGTTGAAACCAGTTACACAATAAGAAATCATCATCATTCACACGAATAGAATGTTAAATCTCCACTTTCACCAATTAATTTAATGAGATCTTTCTAGGTGCATCAAAAGGAGAAGTTAAAGGTAACTTGAGACTTGTTGAATGATCATATGTTATACTGTATGGTAAAAAAACACACTTATTCCCATTACTTACAGCACGCACGCCACACACACACACACACACACACGACACACACCACACACACACCTTAAGCATCATGAACATACACACATTTGTTATGTAACACGAACACACACAGCACATTGTCAAAGCAACTCATTGTAAACGTTGGTGTCCCTGATTTCGCTTCTGTAGAACTACAGCTGATATTTAATATGACCAAGTCAGTAATGATGGTGGTCTTTGACTTAACCCGAATTAAGACTTATTCTTAGTCATATTCTTCGCAGCAGTTAACACTCACATTTTCAAGTTCAGGTTTCATTCTGCTCTCTCCACCATGTTCCACACTGTAGCGGTAAGCAGAAGAACAGACAGTCATTGAGGGACACACAAACTCTCTCACACACACACACACACACACACACACACACACACACACACACACACACACACACACACACACACACACACACACACAGAGTCAGCACATAACTTTGTGCAAGTGGTGATAAGAATGTTTGTCTTAACTAGCCTGATAAGTCAAACATGTCTGAAATGAACATTGACATAAACCCTCTAAATGCTTGAGTTTCTCCAGTCTCCATATTGGAGCAAATACTAAACTTTTGAGTAAATTAATTTGTCCAAATAACTTGGACTTCTTCAAATGGGAGAACTAGATACATAAAGTGCTTTCATATCTAAACGGTAAAACAGATATGTATGAATACCCTCAAATAAAAGGTGACATTCTGTACTGTCACCTAATATGAAACATTCTATCTCAAATCCAAAATGCTGGAGCATAGCACCAAATTTAAAACTGTAAGCTTCACTGTCCAAACACATATGGTGTGGACTATGTGTGTCTGGTAAACACATGTGGATCTGGTGAACAGTTATCACTTGTTGACCAACTACAGGAATACTGACCTCAGAGTCTCCAGTTTACAGTGGGGATTCCCCAGTCCAGCAGAGAGCAGCTTCACTCCTGAATCCTTCAGGTCATTGTTACTCAGATCCAGCTCTCTCAGGTGTGATGGGTTTGACATCAGAGCTGAGACCAGAGAAGCACAGCCTTCCTCTGTGACTTGACAGCCTGACAGCCTGACAAAGAGATCATCATGACTTCACAAACACACTGTTCATTTAACGAGTAGTGTAGAAGGACAATGGCAGATGCATTCGGTTTATTCTCTCAAACAACATATAGATTAATCTGCTTGAATGTCCTTGAGTGGCCCAGCCAGAGCCCGATTCAAAATCTCTGGAGAGACCTGAAAATAACTGTGCAGCGATGCTCCCCATCCAACCTTACAGTCCTTGAGATGATCTGCAGAGAATAATAGAAAACTCCCCAAATACAGGTGTGCCAAGCTTGTAGCTTGTAATCGCTGCCAAAGGTGCTTCAACAAGTACTGAGTAAAGGGTCTGAGTACTTATGTAAATGCAAAATGTCTGTATTTTATTTTGAATAAATTTGCTAAAATAAAAAAAAATAAACGTTTTTGCTACTTCATTATAGGGCATTGTGTGTAGATTGATAAGGGGAAAAAAAACGTTTTAATCCATTTTAGAATAAGGCTGTAACCTAATGTAACAAAATGTGGAAATAGTCAATATACTTTCTGACTGCACTGTAGACAGATGTGTGCCTTTCAAACCAATCATTGAATTTACCAAACTCCTGTCGGATTTATCTATAGTTATGCACATGCACAAAAGGGATTTATTTACAATTATAAACTGGGTCCGAGCATGGCATGCTGGTTGGCGAAAGCCTCGAACCCTGAATGCTGATTGGCTGAAAGCCATTGTGTAAATCAACGTATACCATGGGTATTACAAAATTAATATTACGTTGGTAACCAGTTTATAATAGCATTAATGCATCCCAGGGGTTTGTGGTATATGGCCAATATACCATGGTTAACGGCTGTATCCAGGAACTCTGCGTTGCGTGTGCATAAGAACAGCCCTTAGCTGTGGTATATTGGTCATATACCATACTCCCTTGTACCTTATTGCTTAAACATAGCAGTCAAATTCGTTAAATCGACATCCATTGATGGAAAATTATGTGGAGAGTAAATTGTATCATCTCAAGTGACATATTCAAATGTATTTATTACCTCATGTTAGGCTGGACAATATATAAAATTAACCAACAAATATTGGATATTTTGCAATTTGGAGTAATTACTACTTCAGTAAGGATAAACACTTTATTCAGTGACCTTTGAAACTGATGGTCAGATCAACACATGGCTTCTAAAAAAATGTATTGCAATTGAAAAATAATTCCAATAGATGGCAGCATAAGACTACAAATGAAATCTCAGAAGCTCTGTTTTCTCCCTGATTACATCGATCTCTCCCTCTCCACAAGGATGGACTGAAACATAATTTTAACAGATTCCTGTGAAGTAATATAATGATGATTCATGTTTATTATTACCTGTTTTGAAATGATACTTCAATACTACAATGATTATCAATAAGCCGGAACATTAATTCAGTCACCTCTGGTCGAGAAAATGTAGTTTCCTTTTACATTAATTCATCAACCAACATTGAGCCGAATTACCTTCTCGAGTAGCCAACTCAACAAGCCCTGCCAAAAAGCTTATGCCATCAGCAGCTAAAAAGCTTGTGCCGTCATTCTGCCTTCTTGTGCAAGCAAGGGGCATGTTGAGGTAAATTCGTTTCATTGGTGTGCTGGACGATGCACTCTTTCGTCTTTTATTTCGTATTTTTTTATTTTCATATCAGATATTAAGATTAATATATAATGAATGTATAGTAGGGTTGAGGTTGCCTGACTAGTGATTATTTCACCAGGGTTTCAATATCTGCTATAGTTATTATTTGTTCACTCTCCCAAAAGCAACACAGGCTCGTCGGATTGTGCAGGATTACGGACTACTAAGGGAAACCCAGTCACGAGCTGCCCAGTGATGCAAGCCTACCAGAGGAGCTAAATATAATTTATGCTCGCTTCGAGGCAAGCAACGCTGAAGCATGCATGAGAGCACCAGATGTTCCGGATGACTGTATGATCATGCTCTCCGTAGCCGATGTGAGAAAGACCTTTTAACAGGTCAACATTCACAAGGCCGCAGGGCCAGATCGGATTACCAGGGCGTGTGCTCAGAGCATGCGAGGACCAGCTGGCAAATGTCTTCATTGACATTTTCAACCTCTCCCCTGAAAGAGTCTGTAAAACCTACATGTTTCAAGCAGACCACCATAGTCCCTGTGCCCAATAATGTAAAGGTAACCTGCCTAAATGACTACCGCCCGTCGTCAAACTGCATCCTGGACTTCCTGGCGGGCCTCCCCAGGTGGTAAGGGTAGGCAACAGCACATCTGCCACGCTGATCCTCAACACTGTTGTTGATATTATTTATTTAATGATATATATATATATATATATCTGACCAACTGGAATTGTGATACAGTGAATTGTAAGTGAAATAATCTGTCTGTAAACAATTGTTGGAAAAATGACCTGTGTCATGCACAAAGAAGATGTCTTAACTGACTTGCCAAAACTATAGTTTGTTAACAAGACATTTGTGGAGTGGTTGAAAAACGAGTTTTAATGAGTTTTAACCTGTTAGGGCTAGGGGGCAGTATTTGCACGGCTGGATAAAAAAAATGTACCCGATTTAATCTGGTTACTAATCCTACCCAGTAACTAGAATATGCATATACTTATTATATATGGATAGAAAACACTCTAAAGTTTCTAAAACTGTTTGAATGGTGTCTGTGAGTATAACAGAACTCATTTGGCAGGCAAAACCCTGAGACATTTTCTGACAGGAAGTGGATACCTGATGTGTTGTATTACCTTTAAACCTATGCCATTGAAAAACACAGGGGCTGAGGAATATTTTGGCACTTCCTATTGCTTCCACTAGATGTCACCAGCCTTTACAAAGTGTTTTGAGTCTTCTGGAGGGAGATCTGACCGAACAAGAGCCATGGAACGATGATGGCCCATTAGACACCTGGCGCTCGAGTTCATGTTGGGTACCCTCGTTCCAATACGTTATAAAAGAGAATGCATTCGTCCACCTTGAATATTATTCATGTTCTGGCTAAAAAGGCCCTAATGATTTATGCTATACAACGTTTGACATGTTTGAACGAACGTAAATATATTTTTTTCCCCTCGTTCATGAAGTGAAGTCCGGCGGGCTTAGATCATGTGCTAACAAGACGGAGATTTTTGGACATAAATGATGAGCTTTTTTGAACAAAACTACATTCGTTATGGACCTGTGATACCTGGAAGTGACATCTTATGAAGAGAATCAAAGGTAATGGATTATTTACATAGTATTTTCGATTTTAGATCTCCCCAACATGACGACTAGTCTGTATCGCAACGCGTATTTTTCTGGGCGCAGTGCTCAGATTATTGCAAAGTGTGATTTCCCAGTAAGGTTATTTTTAAATCTGGCAAGTTGATTGCGTTCAAGAGATGTAAATCTATAATTCTTTAAATGACAATATAATATTTTACCAATGTTTTCTAATTTTAATTATTTAATTTGTGGTGCTGACTTGACTGCCGGTTATTGGAGGGAAACGATTTCCTCAACATCAATGCCATAGTAAAACGCTGTTTTTGGATATAAATATGAACTTGATAGAACTAAAAATGCATGCATTGTCTAACATAATGTCCTAGGAGTGTCATCTGATGGAGATTGTAAAAGGTTAGTGCATCATTTTAGCTGGTTTTATGGTTTTGGTGACCCTGTCTTTGAATTGACAAAACATTACACACAACTCTTGTAAATGTACTGTCCTAACATACTCTAAATTTATGCTTTCGCCGTAAAACCTTTTTGAAATCGTAAAACGTGGTTAGATTAAGGAGATGTTTATCTTTCAAAGGGTGTAAAATAGTTGTATGTTTGAAAAATTTGAATTTTGACATTTATTTGGATTCAAATTTGCCGCTCTTGAAATGCACCTGCTGTTGATGGAGTGCACCACGGGTGGGACGCTTGCGTCCCACCTAGCCCATAGAGGTTAACGAGTTTTAATTCATTAACTTGTTATGGATAGGGGGCAGTATCTTCACGGCCGGATAAAAAAACGTACCCGATTTAATCTGGTTATTACTCCTGCCCAGAAACTAGAATATGCATATAATTAGTAGCTTTGGATAGAAAACACTCCAAAGTTTCTAAAATTGTTTGAATGGTGTCTGTGAGTATAACAGAACTCAAATGGCAGGCCAAAACCTGAGAAGATTCTGTACAGGAAGTACCCTGTCTGACCATTTCTTGGCCTTCTTTGTCATCTCTATCCAAAACAAAGGATCTCTGCTGTAACGTGACACTTTCTAAGGCTCCCGTAGGCTCCCAGAAGGTGGAGGAATGATGACTCTGCAGTTACTGGCTGAAAAACAGTAGCGCATTTGGTAAGTGGTCGATCTGAGAACAATGAGACGGGTGCACGTTAAGAGTCCATTTTACTTTTTCAGTCTTTGAACGAAAACAACGACTCCCGGTCGGAATATTATCACTATTTTACGAGAAAAATCGCATAAAAATTGATTTTAAACGGCGTTTGACATGCTTCGAAGTACGGTAATGGAATATTTTGAATTTTTTTGTCACGATACGCGTCCGCGTGTCACCCTTCGTTACCCTTCGGATAGTGTCTTGAACGCACGAACAAAACGCCGCTATTTGGATATAACTATGGATTATTTGGAACCAAACCAACATTTGTTGTTGAAGTAGAAGTCCTGGGAGTGCATTCTGACAAAGAACAGCAAAGGTAATCAAATTTTTCTTATAGTAAATCTGAGTTTGGTGAGTACCAAACTTGGTGGGTGTCAAATTAGCTAGCCCGTGATGGCGAGCTATCTACTCAGAATATTGCAAAATGTGCTTTCACCGAAAAAAGCTATTTTAAAATCAGACACTGCGATTGCATAAAGGAGTTCTGTATCTATAATTCTTAAAATAATTGTTATGTTTTTTGTGAACGTTTATCGTGAGTAATTTAGTAAATTCACCGGAAGTGTTCGGTGGGAATGCTAGTTCTGAACGTCACATGCTAATGTAAAAAGCTGGTTTTTGATATAAATATAAACATTGAACAAAACATGCATGTATTGTATAACATAATGTCCTAGGAGTGTCATCTGATGAAGATCATCAAAGGTTAGTGCTGCATTTAGCTGTCTTCTGGGTTTTTGTGACATTATATGCTAGCTTGAAAAATGGGTGTCTGATTATTTCTGGCTTGGTACTCTGCTGACATAATCTAATGTTTTGCTTTCGCTGTAAAGCCTTTTTGGAATCGGACAGTGTGGTTAGATTAACGAGAGTCTTGTCTTTAAAATGCTGTGAAATAGTCATATGTTTGAAAAATGGAAGTTTTCGGATTTTAGAGGAATTTGTATTTCGCGCCACGCCCATCATTGGATATTGGAGCAGGTGTTCTTCTAGCGGAACGTCTAGATGTAAGAGGTTTTTAACCTGTTTGGGATAGTGGGCAGTATTTTCACGTCCGGATAAAAAAACGTACCCGATTTAATCTGGTTACCCCTCCTACCCAGTAACTAGAATATGCATATACTTATTACATATGGATAGAAAACACCCTAAAGTTTCTAAAACTGTTTGAATGGTGTCTGTGAGTATAACAGAACTCATTTGGCAGGCAAAAACCTGAGAAGGTTTCATTCAGGAAGTGGCCTGTCTGACAAGGTTTTGTTGTTCTTGCTTCTGTTTATTGAAGAGTCAGGATCTTAGCTGTAACGTGACATTTCCTAGGGCTCCAATAGGCTCTCAGAGCCCGGGAAAAACCTGAACGATGATGAGGCAGCCTCAGGCTGAAACACATTATCGCCTTTGCAAAGTGGCCCATCAAAGGACAATGGAATTAAACGCGTGCCTGATTCGACCCAGTGATATATTTTCCTTCGGCTGTTTATCTAATTGCAGATTCCCGGTCGGAATATTATCGCTTTTTACGAGAAAAATGGCATAAAAATTGATTTTAAACAGCGGTTGACATGCTTCGAAGTACGGTAATGAAATATTTAGAAATCTTTTGTCACGAAATGTGCCGTGCGCACGACCGTTATTTACCATTGGGATAGTGTCTGGGATGCACGAACAAAACGTCGCTGTTGGAACATAACTATGGATTATTTTGGACCAAACCTACATTTGTTATTGAAGTAGAAGTCCTGGGAGTGCATTCTGATGAAGAACAGGAAAGGTAAGTCCATTTTTCTTACAGTAAATCTGATATTGGTGAGTGCTAAACCTGCTGGGTGTCTAAATAGCTAGCCCTGTGATGCCGGGCTATGTACTTAGAATATTGCAAAATGTGCTTTCACCGAAAAGCTATTTTAAAATCGGACATATCGAGTGCATAGAGGAGTAATGTATCTATAATTCTTAAAATAATTGTTATGCTTTTTGTGAACGTTTATCGTGAGTAATTTAGTAAATTGTTAGTAAATTCGCGGAAGTTTGCGGGGGGGTATGCTAGTTCTGAACTTCACATGCTAATGTAAAAAGCTGTTTTTTGATATAAATATGAACTTGATTGAACAAAACATGCATGTATTGTATAACATAATGTCCTAGGTGTGTCATCTGATGAAGATCATCAAAGGTTAGTGCTGCATTTAGCTGTCTTCTGGGTTTTTGTGACATTATATGCTAGCTTGAAAAATGGGTGTCTGATTATTTCTGGCTTGGTACTCTGCTGACATAATCTAATGTTTTGCTTTCGTTGTAAAGCCTTTTTGAAATCGGAAAGTGTGGTTAGATTAACGAGAGTCTTGTCTTTAAATAGCTGTAAAATAGTCATATGTTTGAGAAATTGAAGTAATAGGATTTTTAAGGTATTTGAAAATCGCGCCACAGGCTTCAACTCGCTGTTACGTAGGTGGGACGAATTCGTCCCGCCTAGCCCATAGAGGTTAACTAGCCTGATAAGTCAAACATGTCTGATATGAACATTGACATAAACCCTCTACATACTTGAGTTTCTCCAGTCTGCAGTGTGGATCCTCCAGTCCAGCAGAGAGCAGTCTGACTCCTGAGTCTCCTGGGTGACTGTAGCTCAAGTCCAGCTCTCTCAGGTGTGAGGGGTTTGACCTCAGAGCTGAGGCCAGAGAAGCACAGCTTTCCTCTGTGACTTGACAGCCTGACAGCCTGACAAAGAGATCATCATGAATTCACAAACACACTGTTAATTTAACAAGTAGTGTAGAAGGACAATGGCAGATGCATTTGGTTTATTCTCTCCAACAACATATAGATTCATCTTCCTTCTAATATAATTGTATGGTTATATCGTCATACTAATGTGAACACCAATACACCGATTCAAAATGGTTTTCAATATAATATTATATACATGCAAATCAATGCATTTATTCAATACATTTTTCAATATAACATTATATACATATTTTTCTCTAAACTGAATATTTCTTCCTGATGATTAGTTCTTACATGTATTTTATTTAATCACAGAACAGCTCTGGAGGCTTTGACCACTGGCAGCAGCCTCAGAAGACCTTCCTCTGATCTGGAGTATTTCTTCAGGTCAAACACATCGAGCTCCTTTTCTGAAGTCAGCAACACAAAGACCAGAGCTGACCACTGCAGGTGACAGGTTGGGTTTTGAGAGACTTCCTGATCTCAGGTAGCTTTGGATCTCCTCCACTAGAAAATGGTCATTCAGTTCATTCAGACAGTGGAACAGATTGATGCTCCTCTCTGGGAAGGAAGAGACAGGTCCATACTGGAGTAAAGAGATCATTCTGTCACTGGGAAAACTGGCTTTTCAACAGCTTGTGAATGGCAATCTGATTTTCTATGACGAAGACCTGAAAGAGGCTGGCATTGATGTCAATGAAGCCTCAGTGTTCTCAGGATTGTGCACACAGCTCTTTAAAGAGGAATGTGGGCTGTACCAGGACAAGGTGTACTGCTTTGTTCATCTGAGCATTCAGGAGTTTCTGGCTGCTCTATATGTGTTTCTCTCATTTATCAACAACAATGAGAATGTAATGAACAATCTGAAAACAAAAGATGAGCCTGAAGTAACTTTCTACAAGAGTGATGGGAATCTAATGGACAAACTGCAAACAACGTCCAGGAACCTTTCTGTGAGGATCAGACAAAGGCGTAAAGTTACCGTCTACAAAGTGAGACAGGAAACCTGGACCTGTTCCTCCGCTTCCTTCTGGGCCTCTCACTGGAGTCCAATCAGAAGCACTTACGAGGTCTACTGACAAAGACAAGAAGAAGCTCACAGAGCCATGAAGAAACAGTCAAGTACATCAAGGAGAAGATCAGGGAGAATCCTTCTCCAAAGATACTTTTCATTCTTCTGTTTGGTATGAAACACCACAAGGTGTGTGTACATCTCAGTCAGACTCTTGGGCATCTCTTCTCTCTTATATTCCAACATGTGTTCAAGGACTATTGCAGAAATCCAACAGAAGACTGGAATGTGGCACATGATGTGGAGGCTCCTTGATGTCTTTATGTGTGAGATGATTCTGTTGGCCAGGTCCTCATCACGGAATCTCTTCCTGAAGTACTCCTCCTTCTGTGGGTCATTGAACTCTCGTACCTCTGTCACCTGGTCAACACATCCTGAAGGGATCTTATTGGCTGCTGCAGGTCGGGTAGTTATCCAGAGGAGAGCAGAGTGAAGCAGATTTCCCTTGATGAGATTTGTCAGCAGAACATCCACTGAGGTTGACTCTGTGACGTCACAACAGATCTTGTTCTTCTGGAAGTCTAGGGGCAGTCGGCACTCATCCAGACCATCAAAGATGAACAGAACTTTGTACTTGTTGTAGTTGGAGATTTTTGATTCTTTGGTTTCCATTGAGAAGTGATTGAGAAGTTCAATGAAAGTGTGTTTGTCCTCTTTCATCAAATTCAGCTCCCGAAAAGGGAATGAAAATACAAATTGGACATCCTGATTTGCTTTTCCTTCAGCCCAGTCCAGAATGAACTTCTGCACAGAGACTGTTTTTCAATGCCAGCGACTCCCTTTGTCAGCACAGTTCTGATAAGTTTGTCTTGTCCAGTTAAGGGTTTGAAGATGTCGTTACATTTGATTGCAGTCTCTGGTCTTGCTTGTTTCCTGGTTGTGGTCTCAATCTGTCTCAGCTCATTTTCATTATTGACCTCTCCTGTTCCACCCTCTGTGATGTAGAGCTCTGTGTAGATCTTACTGAGAAGTGTTCGGTTTCCTTGTTTAGCGATCTCCTCAAATACACATTGAAACTTCTTCTTAAGATTAGATTTGAATTCACGTTGGCAAATCACAGCAAGCTCATCTGAATGAAGAAATAACACAGAGGATATTAATATTATGTCTGTTTTAATGCCTACAGTATTGAAGGACTGTTGTAAAGTTTAAATTATAATAATTTATTATCTTAACTGTCTATGTAAATGTGTAAATGTTCTCATAATGTTACAGACTGGTGTGACTGATTATATTATTGGTCTTATTGATGGTATCATTATGTTCTGTCTCTCTCTCTCTCTAAATGAATCACCACAACACATCCCTGCTGCTACTTATGAGGTCACTAGGAGTTGAGGACGCTACAATATCATTGAGTTACGCTACTTTAGCTGTACTTTAGCTACAGCTTTTAAATGTTATAAAACAGCATTCAACAGAGGCAGACAGATCTTACAGTTCTCTAGTGTGTCAGCCATAAGCTCCTTCTGGTTCATTTTCCTCAGGACGTGCAGTGTGATCTTCAGAGCCCCTCTCTGTAAGCCTGCTCTCTGCTTCTCATCTTCAGTATCCACCACTTCCTTATCCTGCTTCTGACTCTCAAAGCCTTCTGGGAGTTTGGACTAAGAATCCTCTTGAACATCTTCAGCTCGTTCTTCAAAAATGTCATAATATTCTCTTCAAGCAACTGAAAAAATTAAGTAAATAAGTTAAGCAAGGCAGAAGAAATGCTTTCTCATGAACACATTAATGAATGATTGACAGATGAACTTTACTTAAGCTTAACAAAAACAAATGTACATAACAGGACCACATACTCTGAATATGGAGGAGGCAGGTCTGTTTGATGACTCTGGGAAGACTGACCACTGAGAATCTCTGACTCAGATCTCTCCTGTTGGTTTCTGTGGACAAAACATGAGATTACATCTCCTCGTCCAGGAGTACACACACACACACACACACACACACACACAGAGGAAGGGAATGTTGTGTTTGTTTAATATTGTTTTAGGACTATGAAATGGACAAAAAGAGTTAGCCTGGATTTGAAAACAACAGAAAATAAATGGTAAAAATGTGAGAGGAGAAATGACTAGAGACAGTGTTGTTTAACTCACTGACCATGACCCATGAGTTCTTCTTACCTTTGTTCAGTAGAAAAGTCTCCCTCTTTAAAACATATAGGACGGTCCATAGACTGGTCACTCTTCATAGACCCACAGCTGGGAACAGGGGAGCTGGTCTCTCCTGCTTGATTGGGCTTCAACACAGCAGTAACAAACATTACATCTCTCATCTACTCTGAGCTCAGATGGGGATACATAAGAAGAGCTCGGGATCAGACAGAGACAGCAGACAGACAGAGATTGAGACAGACACAGAGCACAGTGAGACAGAGACACATGAGAAGAGACCACAGAGAGACAGGGAGGAGACACACACAGAGAGACGAGAGACACACACAGAGACAGAGAGACACACAGACAGTGAGACAGACACAGACACAGACACACAGTGAGACAGACACATAGAGACAGTGAGACATGGGAAGAAGACACAGACAGACAGACAGTGAGACAGACAGACAGACAGGAGACAGACAGTGAGACTGACACACAGACAGACAGAGACAGACAGACAGACAGAAATTAGACAGACAGGAGACAGACAGACACAAGAAAGACAGAGACAGACAGACACAGAGAAAGAGAACAGAGACAGCAGACAGACAGACGAGACAGATGGACAGAGACACAGACAGAACACAGAGAGACAGAGAGACACACAGGACGAACAGAGAGACAGAGAGACAGAGAGACAACAGAGACAGTGAGGGAGACAGACAGACAGACAGACAGTGAGGACAGATTACACAGACAGACAGACAGCAGAAGACAAGATTACAGACAGACAGACAGAGCAGAGCCAGACACAGACAAGACAGTAGACAGACAGACAGACAGAAGAGACAGACAGAGAACAAATTAAGACACAAGAAAGACAAGAACAGACAGACACAAAGAAAGACAGAGACAGACAGACATTTCAAAAAAGACAGATACAGACCTAGACACAAAGACAAAGATACAGAGACACCTAAAACAGACACACAGACAGAGAGGACAGACACAGAAAAAAAAACACGAACACAGAGACAGTGAGACAGAGACACAGACAGATGGTGAAAGACACACAGACAGAGAAAAAGACACACAGACAGAGACAGACACAGAGACATACAGACACAGACAGACAGAGACAGACACAGAGAGATAGAGAGACACACACAACAGACAGAGACAGTGAGACAGACACACAGACAGCCGAAAGACACAGGAGACAGACAGTGACAGACAGGCAGGCAGAGACACAGAGCAGAGACAGACAACCAGACAGACAGACAGAGGGAATGTTGTGTTTGTTTAATATTTATTTAGGACTATGTAAATGGACAAAATAATTAGCCTATGGATTATGAAAACAACAAAAATAAATGGGAAAATGGGAGAGGAGAAATTACTAGAGACAGTGTTGTTTAACTCACTGACCATGACCCATGAGTTCTTCTTACCTTTGTTCAGTAGAAAAGT